>NW_009706274.1:0-52139 GCF_000703405.1 Apaloderma vittatum | reverse complement strand
GAGGAGACCTTATTGCCCTCTACAACTACCCTGCTACAACTACCCTGCCCCTACAACTACCCTCACTACCAGTGAGGCTGGTGCTGGTCTCTTCTCTCTAATTACTAATGACAGGGACAAGGGGAAATGGCCTTAAGTTGCATCAGGGTAAGTTTAGATTGGATATTCGGAGGAAGTTCTTTACTGAACGAGTGGTGAGGCACTGGAACAGGCTGGCCCGGGGGGGGGGGGGGGCACCAACCCTGGTCAGGGAGGTGGTGGAGTCACCAAGCCTGGAGGTGTTTAAAAAAAAAGTAGATGTAGCACTTGAGGCTATGGTGTAGTGGTTAGGTATGCTGGGATGAAGGTTGGACTAGATGATCTTCAGAGGTCCCTTCCAACCCCTAACATTCTGTGATTCTGTGATTCTGTCATTAAACATCACCATTATAAACACAAATCATTTAGTCTCCAAGATTTACTTCTTAAATTATATCTGCGTATACAGTACTCTGGAGCTCATGAACATTTATTTAGCACTGATGGCTGTGGTTCTTGGTGGTTCACTGAGCTGATGGTGGTCAGGCACCAGAGTGCCTTCAGGCAAGTTGCAGCTGAAGTCATCTTACATTCTCTCTTTTCCAGTTTTTTTCCCTGATGCACAATGTTTGTATGCAATAGGTCCTACTCTACTCAGAAATGGGGTCTCCTCTGCTCTCATTTTTGATTATATTGGGTTTGGTTTGTTCACCATGACATTCTGCTGATTTACAGTCCTTTGGGCTTATCTTGCTCTTTGCCTGGAGGGATTTTTTTACTCAGATGCTTGCTACATCAAGATCACATTGATAATATCCTCCTGTAAAATGCTTATACGTTGCAGCTGAGCATACTGTATCAGTTCTACATTATAAAGTATTTATATACTATTGTTATTTGCACTGTTTTAGTATGCTTTTATTTGGGTTCAAGGCAAAATATTAACTATATTCCAACAAACACACTTTGAATTTACAGGTGTCACAGGGTTCTATTTTGGCTACAGAGACTAAACTCCCTCTCCATGACACAAGGATCCACCAAAGTTCTGTCAAACAGGATAAATGGCTACAAAGTCATAACCAGAACCTTTGAGTTTAGTCTCCATAAATGGAACATGACAATATGGTCTCCTGTTTTGACTACTCGCTTATTCTTGCAAGAGGAGTTGCTCTGCATGCATGATAGGAAAAACTCAATATGCAGTCTGCAGAAGAATCAATAAAAGTGGATTCTAAATCTTTGTCTTTCTTCCTGCTAGGAAGCAATCAAAATATTTTGAACTATGGATACATGCATTTCGACCACTTACTCAAGAGGTTGCAGTCAATGCTCTAAAGAAATATTTCCCAAACACACTGGTCTTAAAATTTTGCCACAAATTCACATTATTTTTTTTCTTTTAAATATTTGCCAATCTCTTTTTAAAGTCTTGGAGTTTTTTACTGAGGGCTTGTTATACTAGTTTTGATCAAGGTCTCATTTGTGCAGGCATTTGGTTGGTATTTTAAGAGTTGGGGTTTTTTTTTGCAGCCTGATATAGAAAGGAATCTTGGAGTCATTGTAAAATTCTGTGTCTGTGCACCATGCTGAGTTTGAGTTTAATCAGTTAAGGCTCAACAGACAAAGAAAAAGACAATATATTATTTCCTTTGGGAAGGGGAAGAAAAGAGGTGGGTGCCTTCTCAGTGTTAAGGGAAGCTGTTGCAGCCTAAAGGTTGTAACAGGAATATGACAACAGGATATTCATCAGTCAGTTTGCAGACTGGAAGGATATATAAATTAGCCAGGAGGAAGCTGAGAAAAAGGTATGCAAGAATCAGTCCCTCACTTTGATTAAGAAACCTTAATGAAGGTGCTTCTGTAAAACTGGATTCATAAACACATATTCCTGTCTGCAGTTATACATAGCAATTTAATATTTGAGGCCAAAATATGCTTTCTGCATACAACATCTAATACTACAGATCCTCTTGTAAAACAGCTTGCCTGTTTGCTACTAAGATTCCTGTACTCTGTTTATTTCTAAGGATGAAAATACCAAACCTGCAACAGCCTTCGAAAATTGTGAGCAACAGACTGAATTAATTTGGAATAATTTGTAATCCATCTATTAAGCTGAAGTTACTATTCAGCCAGGAACATAAGTGTGATGTGTATTAAGTATTGACACATAGCTAAATGTACCAAGTAGCCATAGCTGTTAAGGGTGTTCTTGGCAATCAAGTTATCTGGGGCTGTTGATCTCACTTTCCAGGACTATTTATTTAATAATTTTCAGAGAGAAGAAAGAACAAGAGCTGAAAGTAATGCTTGGAGTCATACAAGGAATTCTGGGTAAGCATTTGGAAAAGAAAAAAAGGTAATTACCTACAAAATCCCTTCCTCCTTCACTGTATGTACTTATTCTAATTTAATTACTTATTTTAACCCCTTTATACAAAATTGATTTTGCATATTTGACCATAAAATGGAAACTGTAGACTCAAACTCTCTCTGTCAGAAGAATAGGCAAAATTGAATTCTTCCTTCCTGGATGAGGGTTGTAACTATTCCATGAGGATTTCTTCACAATCAGTCATGGTGTTACTGTAATCACAATAACAAAAGTTAATATGGTGCTTGTAGAGGAAGTTGATACGTTTTACTTTAGTGCAGACGGAAAAAATAAAACAAATTTTACAATCCTTCTGTATTCTTTAACAGAAGCAGCAAACTTCAAAGCGAGATACAAACTGAGAACAACTCCTCTGAGTCTAATTAGATGTACATTGGCTAGACCAAGTAGAAAGAAAGGTATCCCTTTCTTGGGCAGCAGGGGTGATGTTAGTAGGGAATGAAGCAATAATAAGACTAGGCTCTTAAATGTTTTTTTCTTTTTCTCAGAATGAGATACCTAAAGCTGTGTTTATATGACCTGATTCAGGATTCTGAGTTCTTGGATTTCGTTAGTCACATGTTAGAATACATATCTTGAGCCATGTACAGCTCTGATAGATTTTTTATATCTTTACTGGAAAACTGGAGCACCCAGTCTTACTTTTAGACTATAAAGAACTATTTTTTCTATATATAATCTCTAAGAAAATGACAATTTTCTTCCAATGTCACTCTGATTTTTATAGCTGTAGCAATAGATTTTTGGGTCAGTGAGAGAAAAATGTGGAGCAGTTTCTGGTTATGATACAAATCTTATGCACTTGAAGTGAAATGCACTTTTAGTACAATCAAACAAAACAGAGCAGATATTGAAAAAAAACCACAAGAAAGAATTAAGAGAAAAGAGAAAAATTCATAATTGATCATACCATGACCACTATCATGTTGTAAATTTTCTTAATATTTTTGCCAGTTATCTCTACATTTTTTATAGATATATCTGCATTTTCAATTTATTAACTTTCATTCTCAAGACTTATATCACTTTTTAAAGTCTTACTTATGTTTCAAATCTTTTCTAGGTCACTTTGCTTTGTATCTTTTCTCAATGGTGTTTGCAACACATTCCACTTTGGTATCATCTGCAAATTTAATTAATGTGCTGTTTACCTCATCTTCCAGATAAATTACAGATACATATTCTCAGTTCAACAGTCAAACACCATCTGCACACTCTCTCTCTCTCAGGCACACCCTGCACTTGCCCTCCTACACATGTACACATTCCAGCCCATCTGGGTTTCTTTACACAAAACTCATACTCATGAATTGGGATAACCCTCTCAGTTCCGTTCCCTGCGTGCAAGGATGATACCATTTGCAGGTGTGCTTTATTAAAGCTTTTCAAGAGATCTACTAATTAGAGATTCTTGTCCCCGATACCTACACAACAGCTGAGATGACAATATATGAACATTTAGAGGAATATTTTCCAAACTAGCTTTTAAACTTCCAATATAGAAATTAGAATTTAAAGCACCCCAGAATGTGATTAGTCAGGTCTTGGATTCTTATGCCCAAACTAACAAACATTACAGACGGCCCCTTGCTGTGGATACTGGGAATACTGAACAACTGCAGTGCACATGGAATCCTGAATAGGCAACCTTGTGCCTCAGAGTAAGGCAATTCTGAACATGTAGCCTATACCCAGCATTCAGTTGAGTAATATCACTGAGATACAACTTCTGACATATCCAGGCTGCCTTTGTAATCATTGGACAGAACTGGCAATGTAAGGGTATTATTCAGATTTCTCATTGTAAATGGCTATTTTAAATTGCTCCTGAAAATGGCTCAGGTCACTTATTCAGGTACAGACATTATGTATAAGGCAGTCTACAGGCCAGGCTTTTGAGAAGGCCATATAAAAACATTACATGTAAGAAAATTGTAATTAGTCTATGCTACTAACAAGATAAGAATTACGTATCATAAGAAATAAATAATAAAAAGACAAAAATATTTCAAATAGGGAGTAAGTTATTTGTCTCAATTTTATACTCATTACAACAAAGGAGGAGTACAGATTGAATAAAATATAAACTTTACATAGGAAATGTAGATGTATATGATGTCTGTCTTAAGTCTTCATTTGTTTGCTTAATACAATTAATGCAAATAGCACACATTTCAAGTTGACAACTGAAAAGTTTGAGTCATTAAGGTATGCCTAGAATGCTTCTGAATAAAGCCTAAATGCTAGACCTCAGAAGATTCCAGCAAGTTCACATCCTTCGTCATCATTCTTGAAAAGCCAAACTTGGCAATCTACCGAAACATGTAACTCTTCACTGGCAAGCATTTTCTAGCTTCCTTTTCTATCTTGATAGTCTATAAAAGGGAATAAAAGGCAGGATCCAGCAAAACTATGAAGTTTGTGGCTGTCAGACTTATATGTAACAAAATGTGTAACAGTAGTAGATTTCAATAGCAGCCAAAACATTCTTGAGGAAAAACAGATTTTGAAAGTAAAGAATGGGCTTTAACATACATTAAAACATTAGATTAGCAGACTGCTAGGTGCTATAGCTATCTGGGGAGGCAATAACCTAATTTAGATCTGTGAACTTTGTTGCATACAGAAATACACTAATTATGTAGGAATCAAAAAATATTGGGCATGCATCATCAATAAACATTTTTTCTGGAAGAAATATTGAACCCTGTGTGAAGGAATTTCATTTGGCCCACTCAATGTATTTTACTTGTATTTGAGAAAATTTCTCATTTCTCTCGCAACGGCTAGGCATTTTATCTTGTTCTTAATTTCTTAGGCTTTTTCAATGTAATAAAAATTTCACCCGTTTCAAGTTTACATTCCCATGGGAAAACAGGTCATTGACATTTGGCAAATACTCTAAATAATTTAGATAGAACATATTTTGACTTTGAAGTGTTCATGTATTCCAGAGGAAGAACACACTTTTCTCCAGCAAAATATCTTTTTGTCTTAGAAATAACGGATTGTAGTATGTAGCTTTTCACTACTGAAGAAAAAATGCTAAGTTTTAACTGTCTATATTGACAAAGAGTTACAACACATTAGAAACTAGACAAACTGTGGGCATCTGTGGGAAGGATAGCAATATAACATGAGCCCTTAATGCTCCACATTGAGGAAGAGTTACAAGCTATCATTTAAGGAGAATATGTATTGTATGCATTTAAAATAAAGTATTGAAATACAGTTTTAATGATAGCAGCCACAAAAACACTTAGCATGTTCACTCAAACACAAATATTTAATCCTCTGAATTCTTTAAATCTCTGATCTCCTTTGGGAATGAAGTAACTGCAGGGCTCAATTTGTACTGGTAGCTTAATGATTAAAGATGAAAAATCCTTTGCCTATGCTTCTGATTTTTATATGCCTTGTTTTATTGCAAATCCTATTAAAATAAACTCTGATTTTAGTTGCTGGGAGTAATTGGGTCCAATACTTCACAACTGCAAAAAATGTTAGCTCTTGTTTTGAAAGCTGATTGTTGTAAAAGAATTGACAGTGGAGGAAAAAAGAAGAAAGAAAAGAAAGAAAAAGTGGGACTCCATTATATGAAGGCATGCAAGCAAAAAGAAACTTGCCATCTGGTGGCTTTCTACTATTTGAGAATATTTAATTTCTAAATGAACTTGATTGTGATAAAAAGAAAACTCTGACTTTGTCACTTAGTTCGGGCATTTCTTTCAGAATTGCCCATCTAGCATGATATACAAGTCCTCTAAAACATTTACTACCATACTGAGCGGACCTTTAGGAATTATGAAAATGGTTTGCAGACTGGAAATTCTCAGATATGACCTGCCTAGCCTGTAGCGAGAATAACAAGATTTTTACCACAGTCGTCTTCTGCAGTAAAACATTGATAAATATAGTTATTATACGGCTTTCTTTTAAAAAATACTATATTTTATTTATTTTATTAAAAAGTATAAAATAACTTTAAAATAAGAATTCCAAGGTTCTGTGTGAAATACTGAACTGAAATACTCGAAGACCTACATGTTTCACTGACACAAAACAACCATATAAATCTTCCATACACAGCTGCAATTTAGTGAAATATGCAGTTTTCTGTTTTCCATTACTATATACAGTATAAATTCTTTCTGCTGGAAGATAGATTGTGACAAATTTGCAAACAGCATCTGTATTCATACTTTTGAGACACTAATTTATCTGGCAATAAAAACTTTGATTTCCCTAAAGGAGTGCCAAGCCTCAGAACTAATGCCTATTTTTGAGACTTAACTGAGTTTTCAGCGTTAGTCATTTTCTTATGAGTTACAGTGCTCCTGTGGAAAAATATACAACTTAACAGCAAGTACAGAGAGTTAAAAGGGTCACACAAAACATAAATCTGTATGCTTAGTTTATGTATGTGTATAATTTATATAAGCAGACAAATTTCTGGCTAGGTACATTTTCCATTGTGGAAAAATCTTTTGGTAACAGCACTACCCATAAGGATAACAATGGTATCTGTGGAATATTCCATATACATTCATTGCCTAATTGCAAAACTATTTTTACATAATGGCAAGAAAATTTTATCAGAAATTTTGTATAATCCTAAAATACAATTGAAGTCTACTTTTATATGATATCCATATCTTCACATACTACACGTCTTTTAACCCTAAGAAAACATCTTTCGCTACTATAACAGAGAACCATTTTAAATACAGCCTTGCAAGGTGCTTATGCCTACCCATTGGTGGAGACATGTAGGAGGATTGTGTGCACTGCTATATGTTAGAAATAATTCTGTTAACATCATGCTTTAAAATAGATGAATTTCTCCAAGGAGAATTATCATCAAGATTTCACTTTGAAATATCATAATGGATTACTGTTAAATATTTAAAAATCCAGAAAAACTTAACAATCTAAACTTTTAAATACAGAAGATTATAGTTAAGCCTATAGAGGTGGTTTATCAGTAAAAAACATATTTCTCTATTGTGATAGCCACCCAACAGACGCAGAAAAGTTTTATTACAACTCAGAAAACTAATACATCAATATTACTAGTGTAACTGTTGACTTCGTCTAATGGTTTCCCTAAATGAACACTTTATATCCTTCCCCATTTAGATTTTTTTTAGGTTAGATGTGAAATATAAAATATTCTTAAAGAATCAATAACTGGTTTTTTTTTTTTATTTTGGGGGTTTTTTACTAAAATATATTTTGACAGGATACGTGACCCACAAGATAGTCATACACAAAGGGTTATGGTGAGTTTAGCAATTTCTGCATTTTTTTATAAAGTAAAGATTTTTATAGAAATATTTTAATCTAGAACAACAGTTGCAGAAGGCAAGAAACTATGGACTGTTATGGGAATGCTTAGATACAGGTGCAGAGCAGAACTTTAGAAAATAAAAATGCAGGGAGAAAGGCACCAGACAGCATTAGAATGGGAAACAGTCCAAGAAAATTGTGAGAGAAACGTAGCAATGGTTTTTCTGTTCTTTAACTAGTCAGAATAGATTCACAGCTAGTGACAACTCTAGAGTACAAGCCTTATGAGGAGCAGGTGAGGGAGCTGGAGTTGTTAGCCTGTTCAGAAAAGGAGGCTGAAGGAAGACCTTATCATTCTCTTCAACTACCTGAAAGGAGGTTGCAGTGAAGTGGGAGCTGGTCTCATCTCCCACATAACAAGATAGAGGATAAGAGGAAATGGGCTCAGGTTGTGTTTAGATTGGATATTAGGAAAAAAAATATTCATGGAAAGTGTCATCATTCAATGGAATAGGCCACTCAGGGAAGTGGTAGAGTCACCATGCCTGGAGATAATTGAAAGATGTGTAGATGTGGCACTTAGAGACATGGTTTAATGGTGGACGTGGCAGCATTAAGTTAATGGTTGGACTCAATGATCTTAAGAGTCGCTTCCAACCTAAATATTTCTACGATTTTATGACTCCACCATCAATGGAGAGAGGAAGATATCTCCAGAAGCTTATTATCAACTATGTCTATATCACATGGGTTATGTGCAGATGATGCCAATAATATGTGACTTGATACTTTGATCCACTAAATGTTCAGGTGAGGGTCCTGGTCATTTCTATAGCTCCCTTACAATTCATGTATTTAACACTTGTTTCTATAAAAATATAGGAAAATAAAGAACTGAGAGGGGAATAGTGCAAGATCAGGCTTAATTCAAACCTGGAGTCAAAATATATCTGGGACACAAACTCAGATATGCACAAGGTGTCAGAACTCTTCCCAGAAGCTGAATTTTAAACATAGATTTAGACACTGAAATACCTTTCTCACTCACATTTGTGCCTCTGATTACTATAAATGTAGTCTACATATCTGATTCTGAAATAGAAGTCTAACTTTTAAGTGTCAAAAATAAGGCTAATGAATCCATCTTAAGAGTATAATTCATGTAATGAAAATAGTTGGGAAGTACAATGAGTTGTAATTTTTTTCAAGTTATTTTCCTCTTTAGCTAAGACCTCCATGGATTTAAAGGAGTTCAAGGACAACAAAAAGGGTTTCTTCAAATACACTGCAGACAAAACAAACATTAGAGGCAATGTAGGCCCACTGGTGAATGAGGTGGGTGTCCCGGAGAGAGAATACAGAGAAGGCAGTTTTATTGAATGCTTTCTTTGCCTCTGTCTATACTGCTGCAGACTGTCCTTGGAATCCCAGAACCCTGAGGCTCCAGAAGTCAGGTTAAAGAAGGACTTCACCTTAGTCAACAAGAAATGGGTTAGGGATCAGTTAGACAATCTGAACATCCATAAATCCATGGACCCTGATGGGATGCCCCCATAGGTGCAGAGAGTACTGGTGGGAGTCATTGTTAGGTCACTCTCCGTCATTTTTGGTAAGTCATGGGCAACAGGAGAGGTGCCTGAGGACTGGAAGAAAGCAAGTGTCATGCCAATCTTCAAAAAGGGCAAGAAGGAGGTCTCGGGCAATTACAGACCACTTAGCCTCACCTCCATCCCTGGAAAGGTGATGGAATAACATATTCTTGGTGCTGACTCTAGGAGTATCAAGGATAAGAGGGTCACTAGGAGCAGTCAACATGGTTTTTCCAAGGGGAAGTCATGTTTGACCAACTTGATAGCTTTTTATGAGGATGTAACCAGGTGGATGGATGGTGGCCATGCAGTGGATGTGGTTTATCTGGATTTCAGTAAAGCATTTGACACCGTCTCCCACAGCATCCTCATAGCTAAACTGTCTGGATGACCAGATAGTGAGGTGGATTGTGAACTTGCTAAAGGAAAGAAATCAGAGAGTTGTAGTCAATGAGGCAGAGTCTATCTGGAGGCCTGTATCTAGTGGAGTCCTTCAGGGATCGGTATTGGGACAAGTGCTGTTCAATATATTCATTAACGACCTGGATGAGGGATTAGAGAGTGCTGTCAGCAAGTTTGCTGATGGTACAAAACTGGGAGGAGTGGTTGACACACCAGAAGACTGCACTGCCATTCAGAGAGACCTAGACAGGCTAGAGGGCTGGGCAAGGAGAAGTCTTCTGAAGTCGGAAAGAATAACCCCATGTGCCAGTATAACCCCATATACCAGTATAGGTTGGGGACTGACCTGCTGGAGAGCAACATAGGGGAAAGGGACCTGGGGATTCTGGTGGTAGGCAGGATGACCATGAGCCAGCAATGTGCCCTCGTGGTCAAGAACGCCAATGGCATCCTGGGCTGTATTAGAAGGGGAGTAGCTATTAGGTTTAGAAAGGTCCTCCTGCCCCTCTACTCTGCCCTGGTGAGGCCACATCTGGAATATTGTGTCCAGTTCTGGGCCCCTCAGCTCAAGGGATACAGGGAACTGCTTGAGAGAGTCCAGCACAGAGCTACAAAGATGATGCAGGGAGTGGAACATCTCCCTTATGAGGAAAGACTGAAGGATCTGAGTCTCTTTAGTTTGGAGAAGAGGAGGCTGAGGGGTGACCTCATAAATGTTTATAAATATGTCAAGGGGTGAGTGTCAGGAGGATGGAGCCAGGCTCTTTTCAGTGATGTTCGATAATAGGAAAAGGGGCAACAGAATAAAGCTGGAACGTAGGAAGTTTCCACAAAAACAGGAAAGACTTTTTCACTGTGAGGGTGACAGAGCACTGGAACAGGCTGCCCAGACAAGTTGTGGAGTCTCCTTCTCTGGAGACATTCGAAACTCGCCTGGACATGTTCCTGGGTGACTTACTGTCCTGCTTTAGCAGGGGGGTTGGACTAGATGATCTTTCAAGGTCTCTTCCAGCCCCTGGAATTCTCTGATTCTGTGATTCTATGATGTTTCTGGTTTTGCTTTTATCATCTCTTAGAAGTGGAAAGACAAATCTTTCCTTTTGCCTTGTATTAGCTCATGTTATGTTGACCTTTTACAATGTTTGAGCTTTACCAGTGAGAATATTACAGTTTTGTATTAATGTCTCTGTGTTTTTTAAGCAGGTTTCACATCTTCATATCCAAATGTAAGCACAAACTGATGTTTTGTTTGAAAAGGAGAAAAAAGGAAAAATCTTTTTAACTTCTATACCTCCAGGCTCTAGAAATCAGATTTAGGAAAACTTTTACTCATTTCATGAATGTAAAGTGCCTCACAAACTGAAAGGATGTCAATTAAGTGCTCATATGCCTCTAGTTACCATATTAAATGGAGAAAGGAAAAAGTCTTTGCAGAAATTTTATACTTTTTTCTTTTTTTTAAATATTTACTTTTGATTACAGTGTATCTTGATGAAACACTATTTACACAAATATATCATATGAATACAAATGTGATTATCCGTGAATGCAGAGGAGAAGTGACGTGAAAGGGCATGCAGAATTGTTTATCACAGTATCATAGTATGCTAGGGATTGGAAAGGACCTCAAAAGATCATCTAGTCCAATCCCCTTGCCAGAGCAGGAACCTAAGGGTCAGACACATGGCCTCTCTGTGACCTTTTCTCTCTGTTTCCTTTGTATGATAGAGCTGTATGAATACAGGAATATCCAGGTGCGTGCCTCCTTGGTAAGAAAGAAATGTGTCTGGTCACACTCAGGGGAATGACAGAAATATTGCAAGGCTCTAGACACCCTTGGTCAGTGTGAATTACAGCAGATATGTGTAACAGGAGCTACACTTCCTCATCCCTCATATATGAGAACACGTTTAGTTTTAAAGTTTCATTCAGGAGGAGTCATCACATCTTTTCAATATCCCTCCTTAAGCTACAACATACTTCAGGTTTCACTTGATGTAAAAATTCTGGTCAATCATATTACAAGCAGTTTTAGGACTGAGAAAACAGAAGTCTTTTATAATGAAATACTTTGTAAGATTTTAAAATTCAAACAGCTATCTCAGCTTTTTGAATAGTGAAGATCTAAAACCTGTATCCATGCTGCTTTTTTAATTAAAATTTTACCCAAAGGAAAACAGTATTCAACAGTATGCCAGTTTCTTCTCTCCAGAAATTGTATAGTGAATTGTTTGCACATACCATAAGGTGCCCCAGTGTCTTGGGTTTTCATATGGTAACTTACTGATCTCTTTTTCCTGCTGTTATGCTTTTGACCTGATTTAATTGATATTAGCAATGGCATTCAGACAGTACTGATTACCTAAACAGGTAGTAAAAACAAAAATGTGAAGGGCAAAGCTATCACGTTCATTCACTTGCAGAAAGTGTGTCATTGGTATAATGTCACTCAGGGAGAAAACTTGCTGGACTCTAAAATAAAAACGTAATTTCAGGGAACTTTAAAACTTTTATTTTTTGTGTGTCTGCACCACGTTAAACCAAATTTACTTAAAGACTGGCAATTTTTATCCAAACACAAAGTACAAAATACAGTATTAATTTTGAGAAGATTGAATAACTCTTTTGTTTTGTCTCTAATGACATAAAACTTATGTCTTAAAGAGTTCAAAGAATGTTGATTTTAAAGTACATAAAGACTGAAAAAGTTGAACTACCAGGAAATGAGAGAGATTTAATGTAAAAATTGATTCATTGCATAATTGATTCATTGCATAATCTTCATTAAAACAATTCTGCCTGGCCTTGAACACTTCCAGGGATGGCGCATCCACAGCTTCCCTGGGCAACTTGTTCCAGTGTTTCACCACCCTCACAGAAAATAATTTCTTCCTAATACCTAATTTAAATCTACTCACTTTCAGTTTGAAACCATTACTCTTCTTCCAATCACTGCACTCCCTAATCTTTATCATATGTTTTGACTTTTTTTTTCTTAGATTTTCATCAAAAGCTTCACCCTTTTTTTCTGTATTTCTGTATATTTACATCTGTAGTTTTTCCTTCTTCATTCTTTCACTATATTTCTCTCATTTTCTGTTCCCTAAGTTTCCTCATGTAACATGCAATATAATTTATTTTTTTATTAATATAAATCAAACTTTCATTTTGATTCTACCATCTTCTATTTCAATAAGGAATGATTATATTCATTAAAAAAGCAATTCTGAATCCTAAACCACTATTTTTTTATCTTTTCATGTAATTTTACATCTTAAGCACTTGAAATTATTTAGAATTACAAAGAAATATACTCATAATAATGCCAAGAAATATAATAATATTATGTGGTTTTCCCTCCAGAAGTATAATTTTTTAATCTGCCTCAGGTGACTATGCTACTTATTCTGTAAATCGTACCTTCCTTACATTTTGATGAATTATTTCTGTAATCAGAATCTCTAAACATTTGTATTACAAAGTATATGCTGCTGAAAAAGCACTGGCTTTAAGAATCTCAGCAAATTTGACTGCTTATCAAAAATTTGAAATAGTTACTGGATTTTTATTGCAAATGGCTTTATATTCCTAGAGAAGTCACAAACCAGTTAAAAAAAAAAAGGAAAAGAAGAAATCTTAAGTATACAGTTTATTGTCATTAACCTAAACAGTGGCATTTCATGACTCCTAGGAATATCCATAATAAAAGTCTGATAGTGGGTAGGATTCACTCTCACTACTTTCAGCAATGTATGGATTCATCACTCAGAATTTTATTTAGCTTCTTACATATAGGCATCTAGTACAATTTAAGATACTTCAGTGTAAGGTAGGTGTGACATTGTGGGTATGCAGGAGACCTCTGCTCTTCTGGATAAAGAGATAATCCTGACTTGGTGGTCTTGCTCACTGCAAACTAGATGACTGGCAGGATGAACTCAACTCCAAGCCAGCTAGTATTAGAGAACAGAAGTACATTTTTCTTGTTTTCCCTTACTTTCCACTTCAAGAGGAATCTAATTGATGGTGGCCAAAAATATGTGGGAGCTACACTTGGACTAAATTTCAGAAGAAATAAGAGCAAATGTGTGATGGGATGCTGAAAGGCTGTAATGCTGTGTTGTTAGTTATGAGGCGGGTTAGGGGTAATCTCCACTTACTCCACCTCAAATCATAATGCTAATTACTGTTCAAATGGATTGTACCTGCTCTATTGTTGCACACAGGATCTTTCACTCAATGAACTCATAAATAAATAAACATGTCAGGGGAACGTCAAAGCAAATCCTGTCGTCCTAACAAGAGTTCATAAACATACATGAAGAATAGCATGTTTGAAACTTAGAATGCCTTGAAAGATCTGATGAAACCAAACTATTTCAAAAAAAAGCCCAAACTTAAAAAAAGAACTTCAGCTTATTAGCAGACACAATTGGGATTTTTTCTTTTTTTTTTTACAGTTATAGAAAGGAAAAAAAATTATGAAAATAAGGATGAACTGGTTTCCTGGGAAAATGAGATTCTTAAGATATTTGAGAAAAAGACCTTTGTCTGCTGTTTCCAGAGAAAGTGCAACCCTGGAATAAACATACAGTTGCAAGAAAATGTATGTGAACCTTTTGGAATTTCATGAGGTTCTGCATTAATTTGTCATAAAATGTGGTCTAACCATCATCGAAGTCCAGAGTATTGACAAATACCATGTGCCTCCTAGTTTGGAATACACAGCTTTTATGATTTTTTTGTATTTGTTTGTTTATTAACTTACTTTTAGCAGGAGCGCACTAGGATGTTCTTATTTTTTTTCATATAAAAACATGTAAATAGGAGAAAAATTATAGTAACATACATAACTGTACATACACCAGTGTAAGTGTATCAACAGTAAGTTACCCAATGCTGCCCATCAAGCTGAACTTGTACAATTCCTGTCTGTAATAACATATTGTGTTTTCACATATACCATAAACCTTAACGTAGGTGTCCCAAATTGTCTATTAAAGTGATATTCTACTACTAATCTAAGTTGAAAACAGGCATCCAGATGATAAAATGCATGCATAATTTGTTGTGTTGTGAGTGTATACCTCCAAAACATGCTTTCAAAAGAGTTTTTTTCTATGTTTAACGATATTTGTTTAAAAACTGTGTTTTTCCAGGCAGAATTTTTGAATTGACCCATTTGTAGTTTTAAGGACACTCAGTTTCTCTGGAATATGAGAACTGTCAAGGGCAAAACTTGTAGGACACCAAGTGTACAGCATACAGTATAGCGACTCTATAGAACTAGATGTTTTTACTCCAGGACATATTAAGATGTAGGTATTTCTGAAGTCTAGTTTCTTAATTAATAGGGTGAATTTTGAACAGAGTGTATGTGACTTTGGTCCGGCAACTCTTGTCAACATCAGTAGGAGTAAAACATCTTTGCACTGCTTTGTAATTTTACCTTTAACTAATATCAAAAGAGCTTTATTCCACAGTGATCAGATACTGCATAGCATGCACAAGATCAGATTAATTGAAATATTCTTTCTTAATCACAGTTTTAATCATGTATTGCTTACGCTAGAACAATTAGTAGAATTTCTTTATAAATAGATTTGAGCCGTTAAGTACCTTTCCATGTATCTTCTTCCTTTCCAAGGTAATGAACAAGAGTGGATGTGTTGAATGTATATGTGAAAATGTTTTTAAGTATAATATACCTGGAAATGTTATAGGGTTAAATTAATTCTAGATACTAAAATATCTTCGAAGAAATTATGTGACTGTTTTAGAGATAGCTATTTTTAACAATTAGTTACCATGACCTTTAAACAGACACCTTTGAAAATTTCTTTTTGAAGTACATTTGAATGTTCACTCTAAAAAATCAGCTCTTCTAAGGCATTTTGGTGTGGGTAAATTGATCCAATCATTCAAAATTGAAAAATTACATATATAGGTTAATTAACTACATATATAGATTAACAATTTTTGGTTCAACAATTGAGAGTTATAGGAAATATTCTTTATATGCATGTGGTAAAATATTCTACCCCTGATACTTCAGTAACCATGGTTAAACATGGATAAAAACATTCCTTGTTAGTGATTTATTATATTATGATATTTCGTGGCATTTCTGAAAAATATGTGTTCTGAAACAGTTATTAATTTATTCAGGTAAGGCTGCAAAAAATTTGGGTAAATTTTCAGTGGGAAAATAGTCACTGCAAGGAAGTTTTATTGCTTTGAAAAAACTGGAATAAATTTTTCTCCCTTTAGATTATAATTGAATGTGATTCTCAGAGGTTTGCTGCCTAGTGGAAGGCAGGATTCATAGCTAATGGTTGGTGACAAGAGGCAACCTGCTGCAATCACATATAAGCATTCTGCTAAATTTACCTTAAGATTATTAGATTCTTTCCTTAGACTTTGAAAGGTTTTGAATCAAGACTATACAATAAAATGATACAATAATGAATAAATTTCACTTATTTATACTTTATTAATATTTTATTTTGAGCAGGTAACCCATACCTATGGTATACAGTTTTAGAAATTTGTTAATTGAGTGAAAATGCCTGCCAAAAAAACCCAAACCAACTGAAAAAGAGGTAAAATAAACCAAGAACAACTGTTAGGTTGCACAAACACTTTATAAAAGTCAAAACTAACTTACTTTATCTGAAGAACACTCAAATAGAAATAATTCTTCCTGATACTAATGGCTTTAAGGAGTCAGATCTTCCTAGAGATGAACTGGTTATGATACTCTCTGAAAAAGTACCAGGCCTTGATATGATCCCACTGAATTACAAGACTACGTATTGTTTTCCCTTTGATGGTTTTAGATTTACATGACACCTTGAATATACTTCAAAAAAATAGTAACCTAAAGGACATCTGTCTTCTATTCATGTTTAAATAATTTTGGTTTTATATCAAATCTCCAACATCCTACTTCTCAAAATAATTTCAACAACTCTTAAAGAGAGTATCTGTAAATTTGGGACAGTAATTTCCTTTACTCTCACAGCTTTACTTAGGGTTTTGTTTTTTCATTGTACATTAACTATAGTTTTAAATATAGAGTCTGATGGTCTGATGGTTGCGTAGTAGTAGCGTGCACCATCCATCCATCCACCCATCCATCTGTCCATGCATTCATCCATCCATCTGTCCATCCACCCACTTACTCATTCATTTATCCATCCATCCACCCATCCATCCATCCATCCATCCATCCATCCATCCATCCATCCATCCATCCATCCTTCTTTCCAGCCTTTTTCTACTCATTTGTGTGTATAACACACACTCACACAAAAGCAAATATACATTTTGTAAGCCATACTTCACATGTATAGCAATATACTTTATATACTTTTTATACTTTTCATATATCTACTTGTAACGGCTGCAGGTGGGAAGGAGCTGGCAATGGGGGGCTGCAGATGCAGCCCCTGTGAGGAGCAGCTGGGGCTGCCCCATGCTGGCACAGCTGATTCCAGCGGGCTCCAAATGACCCCCTGAAAGGCACGGCTGGGACCCTTGGACAAGATGTTGGGTCCTTTGGGAAAAATAGGTTTAAGTAAGGAAAAAGATAACATGGCAGAGAGGGGAGTGAGGAAACAAGTGCAAGAAGCAGAAAAAATAATATATTGCAAAGTAAAATCTATTCAGATTGTGAGAAGCAAGGGGAAAAACTACAAGCATTTACATGAGAAGAAGAAAGTTTGGAGAAGTTAAATGATTCGAAATATAAATTTTCAAGGAAAATTATTCCTAAAGTCTGCGTTTAGAAGAGAGATGTAAACCTTCACTTCATGTTAGTAGGTTATTTATCTATATCTTGCATTTGTTTTATCAGGGGGAAAGCAAAAAAAAGAAGAAAGGACAATTGGGGAAGAAAGTATGCCACAACCTCTTCTATATCATGTAACTCTCCTACAGAGAGTAAGAAAAGTTATTTGGTGTGATGTCTGCTTTAGTTTGAAAAATTATTTAGCATCAACATGCTTTTTCATGCACTGATATGAAGTGAAATAATGTCTAAGTCATGTCTTTCATCTTCATATTTCTACTTGTGGAAATTTTCAGAGAACAAAATTTCCAAAGCAGTTAAGCTTTCTTCCATATAATCATTCTATTATTTTAGTTACATCTCAGAGTAACTTGACCATAAAACACATAACGCATTTCTTGCACTGCTGTATATTTCCAAACAAATAAAAGAAAAATTCATGATATGTCAGCAGAACATTTTTAAATAAACAAAAAATCAAAGCTAGTAAATCAGGTGATGATATTTTTTCCTCATTGTGTATACAGTTAAATATGTGTGAAAAGAATCCAAACACCTGAAAATGAACTCCATTTAGTCTGGACTAGTTATGATGGTGTATAGATAAATACTATAGACCAAGGTGTCCTAATCGTTCCTGTAACATATCCTATCAATGAAAAATCTCATTATTATTCACCTGAGCTCTCCTAATAGGTGCAAATTAATCAGAATAACTAAAAGAGTTAACATGTTTTCTTTCCATTCAGAATTATCCATTTAATCTGAAATACTGAAAACAATCTTTTAGTTTGTCCTGTCTTTCATATAATTATTTTGTTTGAAGAGGGGGAAGGGTTCTTTTTGTTTAATTGGCTATTTTCATAGAGAACAAAATGCCTACAACAAATCATGGCCTTACTGCCAGTCACATTGTTTAATGGTGCATAAGTTTACATTGCTTCCAGGCAATTGCAAACTTGCACATTTCTGCCATGATCTTCTGACCAGGAAACTAAGCTCTGAAGTTTGCAACATCTTCCCAGAACACTGGCCACACTATACGTAAACAAATCATTGAAATTACTAACAAAGAAAAAAAAAAGTTAAATTTTTTTGAAAGAAGAGATAATCAGTGCAGGACTCTCCATTTCTCTCTGGGTTGCATAATACCACATTGTATTATCAGCCTCATGTAGCTATTTATTATTCGCCAGAGTATCTAGACCCCTGATTAATTTAGAAGTTAGAGTTACCAAAAATAACACGTTTAATATGCAGTTTACCTACTTTAAACTTGTTTCAGAAGAGATGAATGTATAAACAAACCACATACATAGTTTTAAATAAATGTTTTTTCTTTACTTATGTCTGAAAATCATAACGAAATACAGATTAAAGATCTATATAGATGGTCTCAGTATTTATACTCAATGGGAGTGGGCAATATTAGAATGATATCTATTGTGGCAGGTATTAAGTAGACTGATTGAAATCATGGACTAATTAGACTAAGAGTAATACAGACATGGAAAAAAAAATCTCTGTTTTGAAGATTTTACTTTTTCAAAGACGTAAAAGGTGGCTTCATGTTACCAATGTTAGTATGAACAAAGCTATTGTATACTCCTCACTTTAGTCAGTGGAAGAAAGTTAACATCAAGATCCTAAGCATTTTAGGGTAAGGTAAGGCATCTATTTTTTTCAACCTATTACAGAGGAGTAATGGGCATGACTCTGTTCCTAATTCAATGTTAAGTCTTTACAGTTACATAGAAATTAGCAGATTAGTAGTTTTAAAATTCGGGCAACTGTGGCTGAATTTTTCTCATAAAATTTTGTCAAAAAACCCAGATTAATCCCAAATAAAAAAAAACACAGCAGAAAAAAACAATCAAAAAAGAAAAAAAAGTTTATTTGTAGAACATTGCTTGAAAAGACACCTTGAGTGGAATAGGAGTAAAATAAGGTTATGAAAAAATTAATTTAAATATAAATGCTATCATTTTAGTGTGAAGGAATTGGAGGATCAGGTAGTCAGAAGATTGCTCTTTACAATGTAAGAGTTTTAGATTCAACAGCTAAAAAGCAAGAGAACTGAATGCAGCAGTAAAAAATTTGCAGAATCTCTACAAAACCTGACAGATAGCAGTCAAGCATTCCCTCACACTGAGACAGATTGCCTGAATTCACACTAGTGAGTTATAGCCTGAGCATGGCCCGCTTGAGACATTCCTAAATCTTACACTCGTGTTTTCTGTTGCAGAACACAAGGACCAATGTAGAAGTAACTAACACCCTCCTGGCCTACAAGAGCACAGTAGTTTAATGCAGACTGTGGGCGAGAGTCAATTCTGTTGTTTTTTCAGTAACAATCTTTGTGTTAAACAAATTGATTTCGGTCTAGATTAATTGTTTAAAGGAATGATGTTTCTTTATAGTTAAAATACTTTACCAAAAAAGTGGAAGAAATATGAACTAAAGAAATATTTTTTATGAAGTTTAGAAAGAGAACAGCTGAGTGACTTACAGGGAGGCATAATCATAATATTTTTTTTGCAAAAGTGCAGAAATTGCTCTTGTATAGAGTTAAAATTACCAGCTAACTTCATGTAAATGGCAAAGGGTTTCTTTTTCCTGAGTCAAAATGCATACCTATACTAGCTGGACCTGTATTTTAAATGCTGTTTCAAACATAAATCAGATTCATATATAAAAATCATAGTTCTGTGGTAGAAGATCTAATGTAAAAAGTATTTTATAAGAGACAAGTATTGCATATGCACTCATACATAGAATGAGAGAGATATCTGTATTTTTGGGAAAAAAAAAGAAAAAGCATACCTGTTTGGTTCATGGCAAGTATAGCTGGACAAATTCAGCCTTATTATATACTTAAAGCTCTTCAGAGTAAATCTAATTTAATATTGAAATAGCTTACCAAGTGATACATGAATATTCCTCAGGACATCTGATACAGATTGATATCTTTAAAAAAAAAAAAACCACTTTAAAAAAAAGCCCAGACTCCAGACAGTTTTACAAGTGGTGTGCTCATAGCTGTATTGGGCAATCATGCTAACGTGTTCTAGTCATGTCTGTTCTCTTCCAAAGATCTGCAAAATACTAATATCTTTAAACTGATTAGATCTCAAAATTTTTCCACCCTTATATGACATTAGAGATTATAATCACAGCTCATCCATCAGGGCTTTGTCTTTTTATAATTGTTTTCCCCTCTTATATAGCCTTGGATTTAGGGATTATGCTGTCTGCCTAGAAATGGACCATAGCAAGACAAGGGATGAATCAACATTGTTCTCTACAAATAACTTTTTCAATGTGATTTGTGTGCAGGTGTAGGAGTATGCTGTTCATCCAATTTGGCATTGGAAAGACGGACAGATAGCAATATGTAGAGTTTTTTTCTTCCTGGAATTACAGGGACAATTTATTCTTAATAGGATTGTTTAGGCTACTTGCTCAGTTTCATCATAGCTGGGCGGTATAGATGCTATGCATATGCTGGAAAACCAAATGTGCCTGGGGCCTCTGGCACACAGGTCAGTCCAAATCTACACTACCAGACTCTCTTCACCAGTACAAAGTCGTCATAGTTAAATTGCTTCCTGTGAATAATCCCTGGACATAGAAACTCCCAGGTAATGCCTGGGAATTCTCTAAGAAGTTCTTAAATGTCCTAGAACAGAACCTGGGCTTCTAACCATTGTAACAATTTGACAAGGTCAGGAAACACATTGGTGCTGGTGCTCAGGAGCAGTTTAATTTGTCAGAGTGGGTGCAGTTTCATCGTCTCCTGGTCATTCCTGTGGTATATAACAATTTATTTTCTAAACAATGGAATATGTTATCCTAAAGAAAATCACAGAGCTCAACATGAACATAGTTGAGTAAAATGTAATGTTTTCAGATAGATAAGAGGTCAGTGTAGACTTAGCGATCCCTTTTTGGCATTAACGACTATGAAATAGGTGCATCAAGAATTAATCATCACACTTTACTGCTTTCTGTCACAGATTCAAAGAACATGGAGAAATACATTAAAATGCTGTGTCTCAGTTTACCCTTTCCTTCGACAATACTTCCTGACCTCGCAAAAGCACCATGATGTTCATGACCTGGCTTTTCAGAATTGCAGGAACAAGAGCTTCAAATTAATGGCTTAGATGGTCATTTGAATGCAAATTTACCACAGCTGCATACTCATACCTGTCTACAACACTACTTAACTGCCTGTATTGAGATGAATTTGACATCACTGGTCTTTATATTTGATGATGCATACTCCTGGTTTGGAATTGTAAAATGATGAAGAAAAAAACCCACATAGATAAACATCCAGGACAAAACTAGTCTTCATATGGGTCAGTGCTACATATCAAATCGATGAAATGTTTGCTGGAAACCCATTGTAAAAGGCAAAATCAATTCACCAATCACTTCAGCAGTGTTTTCATTCCAAAGTATGTAGCCTAGTGATTAGGTATATACTAGTTATTTTATGCCTATCATTTCAAGGATTCAATGAGTGATCTCTCAATAACTTGAGACTACAGAAATAAAACTCTAGCCTAAGTCACTCATGTCTACCACAAATTATGTCTTGACTGAAAAATCCAGTGAGTAGCTTAACCAGCTAGAGAGAGGCCATAATGAAGTATGTGATGTAGTTTCTCATACAATATTATGACTAATATTCAGATAAAAATTACTTTCATTCCTTCACAGCATGCTCTGTGATAAAAATGAATTGAGAATTTCTCAGAAAGCTTAATCTTACTTAGGCACACAAAATGCTTTTAAAACTTACATTTAAAACAGGCGAGGTTACATCTTAAGCTGTGTGAATAGGTGAACTGTCATTGAAATGCATTTTAATAATGCTTAGTAACAATTAATTGGAAATTAATTCTGCCTAAAATAGACACCTAGGACTGCAAAGGATCTCCTGGGTAATGTAGTGTATCATCGCATGTCCTCGTAAAAGATAATTTTACTAAACCTGTCAAATGCTGTCTTAGAACTGACTGGTTCTTTTCCCCACTGGTTTTCATTAGAAAGCAGTTCTAAGATACATTTTTAGTGGGGAAAAATGTTTTTTGGTTTTTTTAAACCCTTTTAAAAATGTATTTCTAAACAATTTAAATGCATTTTTTGCAATAAGTTTTTCATTGCCCAGTATTTTCCAGAGAAAACTGTCATATACTGTTCAGAGTAAAATTTGAGGCTGAGTAAACTGTGCTCCATGTTGACTTCACAGACTCTACAGAACTTAAAATGCAAGGGAAATATTTGTTCAGATACTCCTCTAGCTCCCTGAAGACCGCATCTTGCATTAAGGTCGCTGCTGCAGTGTCTGCAATACTTGGCAGAAATATGCCTAGAATACGAACTTATCTTTTGTATCCTATCTTGTATAAGAACGACCATAAGGTTAACAGTCTTTTCAGATAAACTGGTGTCTTGTTTATGTACAATATACTATACTATATTAGTAATATATTAGTAATATACTACTGTATGTAGTATATTACACTACCGCGGAGTACTCCAGATCAGGTTTTACCAATGTCTTGATCAATAGCAGTAATACTTCACAGAATTCCAGCATACTCCTTGGCTGAGAACATGAGGACAGTTTATTTTGTAGCCAACTAAAGTCCTGGTGTCAAAAAAGATGATTTCATCAGAAAGCCTTAAGTGATAGTGTCCACAGTTATCAAGAAGCATGTAACATCCTCCCAGAGCTACTCCCAGTCTGGGGGTACTAAAAGAATCAAAAAGTAAATTAAGTAACACCTTGTAGAAATATAGGTTAATATATATGTAGAAACATAATATTTTATGAAAAAAAAAACCATTTTAACAAGGAAGCAGTCCAAGAGTATTCAAGTGTAATAGTCCTCAAGACAAATCCACTAAAGATGCGACAGCTCTTACAGAAAATTTCACATCCACATTTTTCTGCAACAGAGTATTGATGTGCTTGTCTTCTTTTTTTTTTCTTTTCTCACATTGTCTTACAATAAGCTTGTTGATTCTTTTTTTATTCCTTTCATTTCTGACTTTTTTTTTTTAAGTTAGACGTTATCAATTCAAACTTTTATGTAAAGTCGGAGACACTGAATGTGATCAATACCTTATGTATGTGTTTCACCAACGTCTCGTGTACAGTAGGTCAGCAATTAATAAGAATTGCTTATTCTCCTACAGAACAAAGATTTTGTTTCTGTATTTTGTCTTTCTATCATAACTCTCCATGTAAGATTTATTTAGTGTTTATGGGAATATTATGAGTTGACCCTGGTCAGCAACTAAGCACCCACCAGACACTTGCTCACTCCCTGCCCTGCTGCAAGATGGGGAACGGAATCAGAAGAACAGAAGCCAAAAAAACTTACAGATCAAGATAAAGATAGTTTAGTAAGAAAAGGAAAGGAAAAAAAAAAGTATTAAAACCAAACAAGTAATGCAAAGGCAATGCTCGTTATCAGCCACCAGCAAACCAGTGCCCAAACAGTCTCGAAGAAATAACTACTTCAGGAAAACTATGCCCCATGTTTGTTGCTGAACGCTATGTTACATGGCATTGGAATATCCCTTCACCATTTTTTTTTACCTCATCTCCCAGCTACTTGCCTACCCCTAGACTACTCACTGTGGAGATAAAATGAGAAATAGCATAGGCCTTGATGTTGTGCCAGCACTTTTCAGCAACAGCTAAAACATCAGTGTGTTATCAACACTCTTTTGGTCACAAATCTAAAACACAGCACCATACAGGGTGCTATGAAGAAAGTTAACCCCATCTCAGCCAGAGTACAGGGAATAATCATGGTGTTCATTTTATCTTTATAGTCTGTAATTTCTCTCAATTTTCACTATAAGTAGCTCCATTTTGCTAATACAGTTAATCATATTTTTTAATACTATATCTAGAATATGGAATTTCAATTTATTTGGCTCTGTGTTACTTGCTGAAATTATTTGACCTGTTGGATAGTAATGATTTTATTCCTTAGAAAAAATACTGTTCTGAATTGTGAGTTCTGTCAGAGCTGCCCGTTATTCTTTATTTTAGGAATTTTCTCATGAGGTTATTGATTATAAGTGCTAGTAGTAGTCTAGGTTAATTTCTCTTTCTCTTGATTTTATGTTCCCACTAGGCTAGTTCTATTAAAAAATTTATCCACGTGGTAATAAGCCTAAACATCTCATCCCTGAAATGTATTCTCTAAAAAAAATAGGGATCATGCACGTGTAAAAAAGAGATCCAGCATGTAAGTATGCTGGAGCAGTGTGCTAGAAAAGGTAATGAATGGTAACCAGAGAGAGTCAGATGAGACTGATATAAGGGCTGTGAAAATGTTCCTAAAAATATCTGAGAATGCTAAAAAGCATTTTCTCCCCCCCTCCCCCCTCAAAAAAAGTTCAATTTAATAACCAAATTTAGCTAGAAAATATCCTTATACAATCAAAGCCACTAGATGAATTTTTCATTATAGTAAATTATTCTCTCTCTTTATCTTTTCAACTTGCAGATTTGTATTTTCTCATTCTCCTTTAACAGTCATGCACAACTCATGCTACTCCATCTTACTATGCAATGTTTTGGCTCACTGGGATTTATTTTTGGCTTACATTTTTTATATAATCGATCCTTTCTTCCCCATCCCTAAAGATGGGATAATTCGTATCTCAATTACAGGAAACTCTTCTGTCTAGTGTTCAGTTTTCCCATTTCAGATATAGTGGGTTGTCTTCCTCTCCCACAGTTACAATGCTTGTGACTAATATTGTAGTCGTTTTGCGTCTGCTCATTTTGTGCATGAAATTTAATCTCTCTTTCAATTTTGAATCTGTGTACAGTCCTGATCTTGCCACACCTCTGCACTCCTTCTCCCCTGGATCTTTCTACTCCATGCAGACAGCTTTCTTAAATTTTTCTAGTCTATTCTTCACATATTGTCTACATGCCTTTTGTGTCTCCTCCCTTAGACGTGGGAGAGAAATAATCTTTTAATGAGCCAATTAGCCAGCTTTTTTCACTCACTTTTCTTTCCAGTCATAAGGAAAGGATAAAATACATTTTTGAAGTCTTAAAATATAATTTAATATAATTTAAACACAAAAGCATTTTGGATACCACTATTGCAGTACGATTACAGCAATTAGCCTTAAACAAACCATGTAAGCTAAATTAGAAGGGATTGGCTATAAAGGACAAGACTGAAAGGAAAATTTAAATGTACGAGTCTACTTAAAACCCACGCTCAACTGCTACACTCAGACAAAAAAAGCTGGTTTTTTACAAAATACAACAGGAGAATATATTGCATATAATTATAGAATGTAGAAATTATTCCAAGTTCTTGGATCTGGGTACCACCATTACATATTTTGCAATTCCCTATCTGGATGAGTTTTATGAAAATGTGATCTCTCCCATTTTTTAAAAAAGCTTTAAAACTGTGACACACTTGATAAGTTTCCCAGTCTGTGTGACAGAGTTTGAACCTGTGACACTTAGAACACAAACATTGGTCTTAGCAAGACATGTTTATAAATTTTTCTGCAAGTATTCAAGCAGCTGAATGCTTTCCTTACCAGAATAGAGACAGTAAGTATGTCTTAAATACCTTAAAGAATTAAAAAACCTGACAAATCTGTAAGGGATTTTTTTTTCTTCCCTTTAACATTTTAAGTATGGAGTAAAGTTTGGTTTTGAAAGCAGATTCTAGTTGAATGTTCTTACTCTGTTACCACATAGTTGTTTTTTTTCTTGTTGAAGGAATCTAATGAAATGAAAACAGACACCCCAGAGTCAATGTTTGAGTACTCCCTCTTTGCCAAGAATCATTGATGCCCTTAAGAGTTTTGTATGCACAAAAGAGTTAAAAACAGGTTTCCAAAATTTTAGGTGACTTATCTCAGGGGTAGGAAGCGTTATTCTGAAAGAATGACATGAGTAATGTTTTGGAAGAAAGAGTTTAGGTATTGTAGAAGGAATATGAAGTTGTCCAATCCATAAGGAGTAACAGCTTTGTATAGTTCTGGCAATCAAGTCTGAAGGATGCATGTTCACAGAATCACAGAATGTCAGGGGTTGGAAGGGACCTTGAAAGATCATCTAGTCCAGCCCCCTTGCCAGAGCAGGATCACCTACAGTAGGTCACACAGGAACGTGTCCAGGTGGGTTTTAAATGTCTCCAAAGAAGGAGACTCCACAACCTCCCTGGGCAGTGTGTTCCTCTGCATTATCTTCTGGATAATTTACAGTTGTCCACTCATTATTCTGATTTTTCTACATGTCTTTATAAGACAAAATATTTTAAAGAAAGTATGACTTCTGAGTCCAGACTAAAGATATTTTAAGGGCCAGCTGATAAAACCCTTTCAAATCAGCTCTATTTCTAGAACACTTTCATTAGAAAATTATTTTTTTGTACTTATGCATAGCTTCTACATAATAAAAAAATAAGTGACAGCCAAGAATTAAAAAATACATATCCTTTTATAGACAGACTACATATCTACAGCGAACAGTTTTTTATCCAGATATTGCTAAAGTTTTAATGCCACACCAGCATTTCTTCTGCATTTCATATATATTGAACATGCTTCTGTTTTGTTCATTTATTATTTACAGCCATCAGTGTAGGAAACTCTCAGCTGAAGCCTTTAATGAAATGTAGATATTGCCTCTGAAATTTATCCTGGTCTGAAATATTGTTCTACATTAAGTTGTGCCTTTCTACAGAGAATAAGTCATACTTGCAGCTGCTGTTTGCTGTGTACAAGTTCAACATTAAAGCCTTCTTAGGGAGCTAATGTTTGATACCTGACAGTATATGATCTTCTGATGCACTAACCAACAAGGGAACCAAACTCATAGGAAGCAGACTGTTGCCAGTTTTGAATTTAACATACATCCAGGTAAAGGGAAGTATTCAGGAAGCAATATATGGGGGCAGTTGTTTATTAGAAAAGGAATGTACTGGTTATTCTTCATTACATTTCATTTACAATGCTGATTAAGCTTGAATAAGGCTGTTTTTCTTTTGTCCTCTATATTGTTTTTGATATGACTGAGAATTTAATGAAGTTGGCACTCAGCCAGAAACATAATTTGCTATTTTTATTACTCTGTCAATATTGTACATTAAGGCCCTCAATAGTCGTCGATGAAAGTAAAAGAACTCTTTAAACAAGCAACGTAGAAATGCAAACAGGAAACATCTAGTGCATGTTTCTTAATACCATAGCCTAGATTAAAGCTTTTGAAGTAGTCTCACTAATTAATTTGAAACTGTGATGAAAATACAAAGTGCCCATAGATGTAAGGTTTCCAAGGCTTTCTGATGAGAACTTTTCAAGACAGAAGACCTTTTTATTTTTTGGCAAATGCTGTATATAGTACCGTGCATAATAGCCTAGATAGAAGGCCTGGCTTCTGTTCTGCTCCATGATGGCTGGATTAAATCTAGACTTCTGGCTGTTGAACTTGAACTACAAAACAAAACTTCTCTGGAGATGGCAGAAAAAGGTTTAAAAATCTTAATTTTACTTTCTCCTTATAGTCCTGGTTTACATTTTAGGTATAAAAGACTAAGAGTTAACTCTTCAGCCATCAAGACCAGGTTTCTAGATAGAAAATTTGCTTTATGTCAAGTTATGGAATAAGTAGTTACTGTTTAAATTTCTTCTCCTCTTTTTTTTTTTAATTATAACACTGAGTGTGAAATATTCTTCATAAAACCTCAACAGATCCCACAACAGTAGTTATGCAACCTTTCGTAGCTATGTATTTTTCTATAGAAATTACATCAGCAAATAAATATGTCAAGTTAAATAGATGATGTAAAGTGTTGCCACTACCTTAAATAGTGAAATATATTATCTCAGTAAGTCTGCCAGAGATAACAGAGTAATTCTGCTGCAAATTGATCAAAATACTGAGGTTCACTTGAGAACAAATTACTCTTCATTTACCGTCAGAGAAAAAATGGATATGCAAACAGATGAATATTCTTCCCCCCTCAACATTCTGGATCACGAGTTGTCAAGTTTCTGTGTGTAATGTTCCATGAAAGGAACTGGAATGAAGCCAAAGGATTTGTTCCTGCTTGTGTGTGTCTATGTGCGTGCATGCAGTGGTGGCGAGAGGGGTACGTGGGTGTGCGGGTGAATGACTCTCTCTTAATTACATTGGTAACCTGCAAGTCTTTTCTCACTGCTGTTTTGAATCTGTTTGCATGAAAGACAGGCATTCAGAAACCTTCTAACTGGCACTTCAAGAACAGAGAAAGAGGAATGATACGCCAAAATACTGAAGAAAACCCAGCAGAATACCACAGAGGAGGCTGAGGCATGGAATGTATAATATACAAAGAGAGGCTAAGTTAAATGGATTGTCTAGTCTGGCAAAGGAAAGGCAAAGGTAAGTCTAACTGAAGTTTTACACTTGCTGAAATGGTATTATAGAATACAGTGTTAGTGTCTTCTCAGAGGAAGGACAAGAGTACAAAAATATTAAGCAGTCTGGGCGATGAGTGGATTAAGAGCAGTCCTGCAGAGAATGACTTCAGAGTGCTGGGAAATGAAAAACTGAACATGAGCCAGCAATGTGGACTCACATCCCAGAAAGTAAATAGCATCCCGGGCTTTTTCAATGAAGTGTGGCAACCAGGTTAAGGGAGATGATTCTGCCTCTCTACTCTGCTCTCATGAGACTCCACCTGCAGATCTGTGTTCAGCTCTGGGGCACCCAACATAAAAATGAAATGGAGTGAGTCCAGAGGAGGACCATGAAGAATATCAGGGGGCTGGAGCACCTACCCTGTGAGGACAGGCTGAGGGAGTTGGGGTTGTTCGACATGGGGAAGAGAAGGCTCTGGGGAGACTTTATAGCGGCCTGCCAGTAATTAAAGGGGGCCTACAGGAAAGATGGGAAGGGACTCTTTATCAGGGAGTGCAATGATAGGACAAAGCGTAGCGGTTTCAAACTGAAAGTAGGTTTGAATCAGATAATAAGAAGAAATTCTTTTCCGTGACGCTCATGAGAAACTGGAAGAGATTTGCCAGAAAAATTGTGGATGCCCCTTCCCTGGAACTGTTCCAGGACAAGTTGGATGGGGCTTTGAGAAACCTCGTCTAGTGAGACATGTCCCTGTGCATGGTGGGGGCGGGGGGGTTGGAACCGAATGACCTTTAAGGTTCCTTCCAACTCAAACCGTTCTATGATTCTAATTTTCTAAGGAGAGGCAGCAGTCACAAGTGAAACACAAGGGATAAAAAAGCTTCACAATGAGAATAGTTAAGCACTGGAGCAGGCTGCACATAGAGATGATGTCTGTCCTCAGAGACAGTCACAATTCAGCTGGACAGAACCCTTAGCAGCCCAATGTATAACTGCAAAATTTGACATCCTCTGAGCAGTAGGTCAGGTTAGATGGCTTCAGAATTCCTCTCCAACCTTGTTTTTCTTTGATTTTGTTGCAAAAATGCTTTCTATATCAACAAGAAATGAAGTCCTGGTATATGCAAATCTATCTTTCTCACGTATTATGTTCATATGTACAGTATTAATGTGTTGTCAAGGATGAGGCAAAGAGGATCTACCTGCAAGAATTTAGTTGCTAATATCTACAGCTAGAACAAATTCTGAATGCAATTAATGAATATACACTTGGTATGAACGGTCTTAAAGCAGTTGGACAGAACTAGTTGATTTTCTAATGACCTTTAGCTGGGAAAATGTACACCAGATTGACTTCTTATGCTAATCCAAAGTACTGGGAAACTTCGCTAGTCAACTTCCAGGAAGGAAGTTTTTTCTAATGTAATTTTTTTTATAATAGCTTTGATAACTCCATTTTCTGAACAGACTAAGATATCACAGGTTTTACGGCAGCATTTGAGCTCTTGAATTGCTGGCATATCCATTGCATGAAATAAAATTAAACTCTAAGCTCTTTTTTGTATATAATAATCCAAGTTTACCTTTTAAATTGTCAAACTTTTTTGTACCCCAACCCTTGTACTTTTTTTTGGTATACCCTTTACATTAGGGTAAAACAGTTTTAACTATTCAGATGGACTTAGTCCCCCCAAAACCTTCCTGTTAGGCTTAAAAGCAGATTTTAAAGTGTTATTTCATGAGTCCTTCCACTTTTCTTTTTATACTGACTTAGGATCTTCATTGAAAATAATATACTTTTAAAACTTATGGAGAAAAAGACAGTGAAGTCTCAAAGAAATCTCTGAAACTAAAATATGATTTAGTGCTTTTGGCATACTGAAGCAAAATATTAATCCTTATACCTTAACTAAGATTCTGGATCTGTAAATCTAAGACCTAACAGTCTGAAATACCATTTCCACTGTTCACGAGTAAACCACTGCAGGAGGTTAAAGGATTCTGCACATCAGACGAAAATCGGGTTGTTCAGTGTAATTGATATTGTTTGAGTACTTAACTCCCTATTATGTGGGAAAAATATTATAATTGCACCACAAGATATTGACATAAAGGGAGACCAAAGAGTATTTTTTTTCCATTGTATCTTTACTACTATTTTTACAGATTTACTTATACCCACAGGTTCCAAACGAATTTGGTAACTAAGTGGTGGAATTTCTGTTTTACTGAGGTGGTTGATAAAGTAGGAATATGACTTTTAAATATTGTATCCATGTTACACTTTCTTCTTGTTTCTAAAGGTATGGTTATAATCTGGACAACCTGAATGTATGTATAAATTAGCTGTAATAAATACATTAAGCAATTAATCTGAGTTGTCCCACTACACTAATAGAAATAATCTCAAAGAAAAGAGCTGTCATGATTTGATCACACTACATCCAGATCACGTATTCTTTTTTAAGAATAGAAAAAACCAAAAAAATACATCAAAAATAGTGCAAAAATGATGTCATAATGGTTTATTTATTTATTTCTAGAGAGAACTGTCTTCTATTTAAATACTCTGTGATAATATGTTACATTGATTTTGCATTTGGCTTCTACCATCCTAGTATTTTGTGTTACTTTCAATCTCTTTGTACTGGTATCGCTATTAAAAATGCATCAGAGCTGGAAAAATATCATAAAGTACTGCAGTACGGAATCATTGATAACTCCAGTTTTGTCTCATTGGGCTAAGGTAAATAAGGGAAATTTAAGTTTGAAATCTTACAGTTGAAACAGTCAATTGAAAAAAAAAATCCTTTTTAAGATACAAATTACTAGATAGATATTGCATGATAGGATATTCTCTTTTAAACCCACTGTGTTATTATTCCTAAATGATAGCTGCAAGCAGCATTGAAAGGAAGTACGTTTAGATTGTTATAAAGATTGCAATGATGTGTAAAATAATCCCTCTTTATGTAAGATTAGTAGTGCAAAGTAAAAATACCTTAAGCCAATGGAGTGGAGATATTTCCTTCTGTAATGTAGTAATTCAGAAAGCCATAATTCAAATTAAATATTAGATTTTTATGTCTATTGAGGAACTATTAAATATCTTATATGAAACACCTAAAGGCATTTTGAATGACAGTGATCGTTATTAATATCACTGGCTCCTTGTGTTCACTCACATCTATGCTCCTTGTTAAATGAGATGACAGAGTGTTAACGAAGTGTATCTTAAACAATCTTAGTGAATAAGACGTAAGTGTGTTTCAAAATGTAACACAATTATAAAGCAAAATATATATATATATATATATGTTGACTAGGATTTAAAATAATCACTCTGTAGTTAGAATCTATTGGAACATTTTAAAAGTTGATCACCACAAATTAGGATACTGCAGTATGTACTCGATTGTTGGTCCAAAGCAAATTAACATAATTGTTGCAGGAGGGTTTAGAACACTTTCCCTAACCTGATAAAGACAAGAATAAAGAGTTTCTATTTCAGGATAGAGATGTATTATTAATATTGTTTCTTCATGGAAGGAGAATGGGGGAGAAAGAAGTGGTATGTTAGTCAGTCAGCCAACAATAATGGCAAAAGAGTGAGAGGCAAAAATGGTGAAACAGAAGCCACCACTCTATCCAATATTAAGTTGGAAAAAAAGACCAAATAAGAGAAATGAGCAACAAAACAAATAATCATGGTCTAAAGAAAGCAGGCTTCCCTTCCAAAAACCCCAAACAGTTGCAAAGGGCAATGAGACAACTTGGCATAAAAAAAAGTCTTAGCATAACCTATGCAAGGATACAGCTATGCAAAGGCTATCTTTCTTGAGCAAGGTGTACAACTGTCTTATTTGACTGTTACTGTTCCAGCCTCAGTTTTAGCCTCCATGCCTCCTGCGTATGACTTATTCCTATCCTTTCAGTCTCATTCATTTGGAAAGTTAAAAAACAGTTAAAAAACAGTTTCACCTAGGAGAGATGAAGAGAGAGGTTTGTTGTATTTTTGTCCTAAGTTTGTTGTATTTTTGTCTTAAATTGCTAGACAAATAAAAAACGTTAAGAAAGTGATGTTCAAGTTTCAGGATGCAGTAGTTACTCAAAGATGGAAGGATGAACAGGAAGTTCCTTCTGTGGGAGAACTGTGGATATTACTTCTAGAGTTGTACACATGCTCTCCAAAACCTGTGATTTCTCTGTTCTCTAATTGTATAAATTATAGGAATAAAGTTGATGTTACCATATGAATTCAGTATCAAGATTAAATGTGAAGAATATTAGCTAGGAAATTAAGTGTGACTGCAAAGATTCAGTTTACTAATCCCTGAAATACCTAACAAAAAATCCAGTGTGAATCGTTGACTTAATTTTTATACTTCTTCTGCTTTAGGTGTACTGTATATTAAAGTGCAAAACAGATTTTTTCTTCTACGTAGAATATATTTTTTCCAGTATATAGTGAAATAATAATGCTCATTTAAGAGAAGAAAATACATACTGGAAACATACAAAATAACCATTAACATAACATATAATAGCATAACTGGGCGTGGCGTGAAAAACAATAATTGGCAGTGTTTGAGATGTTTCTGAGGGACTGTTACATATATTAATTTAAATTTCTAAAAAAAAACACCAGTTCTATCAAGACCTATGGGCTATTCCGATGAACATATGGAGTGATGTTCAGCATAGGCATTCTAATCTCATTGGTTTCTAGGCACAAATACCATATGGAAGGACCATATTGTGCTTAATCTCCTGTGTGTGATAGTAGGTAAAACCTTCACCCTATTACACAGTCTAATGTAACCAGACAGAGTAGAATCAAAACATATGCCAAGATTCTGCAAGTGTTTCAGAAATGCCTTTCTCTGAAGTTCTTGGTGATCTTAGAGAATACTCCCTTTTAATTAAAAAACAGATAAGAAAGATAAACTATTCTCACAATTTATTGTAGCTGTTAAACAGTTTAGGCAACAATGTGAGTGGCCCTTCTCATGCTATATGGGATTGATGTTTGTCTAATCAGATGATATACACCTCACAGCACAGGAGGCTGTAAAGTTACAATATGCATGATTTAATTCAATCACAAATTTCCAACACAGATGGAGTTTTTCAATAAATTGTCAGGTCTTTTGAATACCTTCTGATTAAAATAAGCTTATTCACAGCAGTATTAGTGCTACAGCCTGCTGTAGTCTGTATACATATAAAACGAGACACCAAAAATTTTTCTGATTAAGAAATCAAAGCACTGATGCAGATACTATTAATATCACAAGGAAGCAGAGAAAAGATCAAGCAGAGCTTAGTTCTGGACCATATGCACTCACTGATGATTAGTCATTCATACATGCATTGGGCAGACGGTTGGACTAGATGATCTTTGAGGTACTTTCCAACCTTAATGCTTCTATGTTTCTATGTTGTTAGCTGTTTAAAATAGCTTTTTTAATCTGTAATCTTTAAAGAAATATCATATGGGCATGTTTACCTAGTAAACATCAAGCATATTTATGAAAGTGTCCTTCATGGAGGCCAAGTTTGAATAATCCAACATACAGTGGCAAGAAGAAGCATGCGAACCTTTTGGAATTTCGTGATATTCTGCATCAATTTGTCATAAAAAGTGATCTAATCATCATCTAAGTCAAGAGTATTGACAAATATAATGTATATGAAACAGTAACAGAAAACCAATTCTGATCCTCTATGTCTGTATTGAACACAGTCATTCAACATTCAAAATGCTAGCGGAAAAAGGAAGTGAACCCTTGGAATCAATACCTGATTGACAGCACTAACTTCAACTAGGCACTTCCTGTAGCTGGGGATCAGATCTGCACATCATTCAGGAATGATTTTGACCCATTCTTCCTGGCAGAACTGCTTTAGCTCTGTCATATTCTTTGAACGTCTCATGTGTATGGCTCTCTTCAAGTCATTCTGCAGCATCTCTGTTGGGCTGAGGTCTGAGCTCTGACCTGGCCACTCCAAAAGGCAGATTTTGTTTTTCTGAAGCCATTGTGTTGTGGACTTGCTCTGGCGCATTGGGTCATTGTCCTGTTTTCATCATCCAACTTCTACAGAGTTTCAGCTGACGTACAGGCATTCTCACACTCTCCCGAAGAATTTTTTGATACATTTGGGAATTCTTGTTCCCCTCAATGAATGCAAGCTGGGCAGGGCCTGATGCAGCAAAGCAGGCCCAAATCATGATGTTTCCTCCACCATACTTTACTGTTGGAATGATGTTTCATGATGATATGCAGTGCCCTTTTTATGCCGATGTAGTATTACGTGTTCTTTCCAAATAATTCAATCTTTGTTTCACCAGTCCATAAAACCACCACGGAGTGTCAACGTGCTCTTTCTCACACTTTAGGCGTGCAACCATGTTCTTTGTAGTAAGCAGTAGCTTCCTTTGTGGTATCCTGCTGTAGACGCCCTGCTTGCTCAATGTTTTACATACTGTAGACTCATGAACACAGATGTCTGCCAGTTCCAATGATGTCTTCAACTCTTTGGCTGTCACTCGAGGTTGTTTCTTTACCTCACTGACAAGTCTTTGTTGTGCTCTTGGGGTCATTTTGACTGGGTGCCCAGCTCTTCATAGAGTAGTCACAGTCCTAGAGTGTCTCCATTTGTAGACTGTTTGCCTAACTGTAGATGGGTGAATTCCTACGGTCTTTGAAATCACTTTGTAACCCTTTTCAGCTTTATGTAAATCAACAATTCTTGATTGTAGATCCTCTGAAACTCTTTTTGCCAAGGCATGGCTGACATAAGCATACATCTTGTGCAGAGCAAACTCAAAAATTTGAACAGCTTTTATCAGCCAGCTTAGCTCTAGTCTACACCTCTCTTAACAAGACCTCATGTTAACCTGACTCTGATTAGCTTCTCTTGAGGTTAACTCAAGGGTTCACTTACTTTTTCCACTAGCATTTTGAATGTTGAATGAGTGTGTTCAATAAAGACATGGAGGATCAGAATCGTTTTTGTGTTATTATTCTAGGCATATTATATTTGTCAATAGTCTTGAGTTAGATGACGGTTAGATCACTTTTTATGACAAATCAATGCAGAACACCATGAAATTCAAAAAGGTTTACATAATTTTTCTTGCAACTGTACATATGTAGTGTTATTTGGTCAAGCACATGTGGCTTTTAGATGATACGGTTGTTGGAACGTTAACAACTTGGTGAGAAAATAAGATATGTTCTCATGTTGTTCATGTCCTGTATAAATAATTGTAAATGTCTAAATCTATTTCTTTTAGTTATCAAAGCTATATTGAGGATATTCATGGCAGCATCACAGGTTGTAAATTAAGAACACTTTTTTTCACTAACGCACTGTGCTTTGTTAGTACATTGCCCTTGCATTAAGAAAATACCTTTCAAAGCCATTACAGCCTGTTTTTATCTCTCAGACTTCTAGAGTAATCAAGATGTATAAGGGCAAGAATCTGATCCCTAAAATTTTAAATATCCAGATACAAGAGATCTGGGTGGAGGGGGAAAAAAAAAAAAAAAAGCTGTAAACCTAAAAGGTAGCTTCTTATCAGAAGTAAGTGAAAGAAAAAGAATGCACAGCCTTACAGAAAAGGGAGAAAGTGAAGGACATGTCAAAAATACACAAAAAGAGAATAATTTTTGTCAAGATTTTCAATATTGATATGAATCGATATTGTACTGCTGTCCAGGAATAAAAAGGATACTCCAAATGCTTCATTTCTGCACATAACTTGTTAAAAACTTTTGTACAATCATATCTTTGAGCTGACATATTTTTTCTCTTCTTCTGTTGTTCAATCAACATAAATAAAATGTACTTCTTTTCTCTGAAAAGACTGACGTAGTATGAAGGTATCTGATAAAATCTTCTCTGATCTGCTTAGCTTAGTTTTCTCAGGAATTTCTAGTTTGAAGGGATTCATTTTCATTAGTACATTGTATGTCATGCACCGTATCTACTATCCAAAGATTGATGGAATTATGAACATTTTTAAAATTATCTGACTGCATATTTTTATTTTTTCATAACTTTATGTTTTTTTCACTTTCCATTTGTAATTTCCCAATTTGTCAAGTTGAATATGTGCCAAATCCAGAGGATTTGTCTCTTGTTTAACTTCTCTTCCTGTCCTTTTTGCAAGATTTTACTATTCTGTTTCTACTTCTGGGCAGTCAGCCAGCTACCGCACTGCTCTGCTCTGGCTTGACAACACTTACTAATTATGTGAAATATTCAGTCCTCCAAGCCCACAAACAGGAAAGAAAAAGTTTCAGTACCAAAGAATGCTAAAGCATTATAGGGCAAGCTAGCTGGCCAATCATAAAGGAAAACATTTCACATGAACTCATCTTGTGTAATTGAGGATTATGGAACATATGTCACCATTTGTTGATTTTATTTTGATCGTACCAGATGCTCTTGTAGTCTTTCCCCTTTTCCAGAGTAAAAATATTTCTCATTTTCTTTTTTTTCTTCTTCTTTACCCAGGTTTTGTTGCTGTACCATCCTCTACTGCTTTCATTTTCTTGAGGAGCTGTTACCTTCTTATGTTGTTTCTGCTTTCCTGATCTATCTCTACCTTCTGTACTAGATTTTTCACTTTAAACTTTCCTTAAATATTTCTAAAGAATGTGAACAAAATAGATTTTCTGATGTTTGGGGAAGTGTCTTGATAGTGAGCTGTGTGACCAACTTCCTTACAGTTAGCTAGGACTGTTGAAGGCAAATATATTAGGCCAATATTGCACGAATTTTTGTTTTCACTAATGCCAAGTCATCAAATATCTGGAGACTGTAAATACCCATTTTTAAGTTTGTACATGTAAGAGAGAGAGAGAGAGCATGTATATATGCAGATCTGTGTGTTGTATTCCTATTAGTGAAACAACAGAAGCAAGTTCTAAAAAAAATGCTGAACATGAAACTGAAGAAGAAACACTGGAGTTTACTGTTATACCCTGAAATTTGGAAACAAGTATCAAACAGTTTCTCCTGTGTGTATACTAAGAAATGAGTTGCCTCCTTGAATATTAAATTTTCAGATATCAGCTATCTTAAATCCCTCTTAATTCTTAAAAAAAGTTTCCTGCTTTTCTAGATTGTTGGCTTTTCTCAGTTAATATTAATATGTATCAATATCTTTTGACTTGATGCAACATTACCTTGTTCTTTAATTTTATTATATCTTAAACTCTGTGCAAGGTTGAATTCTGTCAATATTTAAAATTAGAAACTTCCTGTAATATGGCACACTGTGATTCTGGTGAATCAGTATTGTTCCTTCTTAGTCAGGACTGACTCAGCACAGTGGGTCTGTTTAACTTGTGTATTTAATTGGTCTCCCTGTCCTACTGGATTTTACCATGCTGATTCTACACCTTGGCAGCTAGCCAAGTTAAATCAATGGAATAAAAAGCAAGAAAAAAAAAAGTCTTCAATGACTTTTATTTCAGATCCAGTGTTAGGGGAAATTGCTGATAAAGGTGCTTCCTGTCAACTCCTTAATTCAAGGTCCCGTCTATTTATGGACATTAAAGATCTAAGAAGGATTTTGAGTTTGAATATTTTGCCCCAGTTATAATCAGCATTTTATGTTGAAGTAAAAATGAAATACTTTTTAGTTCTCTTCTATGTCAGTGGTATGCTAAGCCTGTATTATTATGATGATTTTCTAAGTGGAAATTACAACGTATGTATTCTGACATGTCCTGATCATAATTAATATTTTATAAGATTTCATTTATACAGTCTTAATAATTTATCATTAGATTTTTTATGTATAGAAGTGTAACACACCAACAAGTTCTAAAGCTTGTTTTCGCTATCTACTAATGGATTCCTGTTCTCATGCATATGTTAAATGCCATAGATTTTCCTTGTATATATATAGTGAAATCAGCTGTTCTGCTTTTTTTTCAGGATGCCTGTGCCTTTTGAAAATATATAATGGAGATAAAAGCTGTGATATCATGCCCATACATACGTACCAACGAGTTTACAACTTACCTAAAAATTGAGGCTCATATACTAAGCATACAGATACTGAATAAATGTTTGTTCAATCTACTATCAGTAGTAACTTTTCCAACTCATTTTTCTGTTTATTAGAAGGTCATTTGTGTAGTACTAGACATCAAAGTTCTACCTTAAACAAGAATAAAAAATTTTCTCCTACTCAGACTAGTAGGCATAACAAGGTATTGTCTAAGCAAATATATTTTAAGTAATTTTTTGGATGGTTAAAAAATTCTGTATACAGAAATTTTCTCATGAAAAGCAAACAAGAAAACTAATTTATTTTCAGAATACTTCTTTTCATGTTTACTCCCACAATGCATGAAAAAACAGAGAAGTTCTTCACTTGTAAAAACTTAAGCAAGCAATGTCACCCAGTGCCCCCCTAACTGATAAGTTAGAATTATGTAAAGTCTTGAATACATATTCAAAGAGGTGTTATTAAACAAATAAACCAAAAGTACAGAAAAAGTGTCTTAATTCAAATAACAAACTGTGTCTTCTGGATTCTCCTCTGGGTTCTTTCTAAGTATGATATAATCGTTTCATGGAAGGGAGGCTTTACATCCTCAAATTAGTCTGGATCTTGGTAATTTACATTTTCTCAGGGTACTTCCATGTCATTTGCCTGGGAACTGATTGTTAAGAGCTTGGCTCCATCCTTCTACAAGAAAACACATTCCTGAAATGTCACAGGAAGAAGAGACAATTACATCAGAGTGTTTTCTGTGTTACAAATAGCAAGAAAAAAACACACCACATTTTAGATTAAAATGGATTGTAGCCGTATGCCTTATTCAAGCATTGCTTCAGTCATTTTGACCTCAGACAAAGGAGTGAAAGGCTGCATTATTAATCCACAATCTCTCGCTGTTCATGCTGTTCAACTTTCTTTTTGGCTCCAGCTGAACGCAATATTGTTTTAAATGTAGGTATCAATAAGGTGAGACACTGGAACAGATTGGTGAGTCACTGGAACAGACTGGTGAGACACTGGAACAGGTTGGTGAGACACAAGAACAAGTTGTCCAGAGAGGTGGTGGAAACCCCATCCCTGGAAGTTTTTAAGGCCAGGCTGGATGGGGCTCTGAGCAACTTGATCTAGTGGGAGATGTCCCTCCCTGCCCATGGTGGGGGGGTTAGAATGAGATGATCTTTAAGATCTTTAAGGTCCCTTCCAACCCTGATAATTCTATGATTCTATGTTTCTAAGGTTTGAAACTAGAGTTTGGAACCAAATATCCAGTTGCATTTGCAATGTTTATATAACTATATTTATCCGTATACTTTGGAAGATTTTGGAGGTGAAGGAAGCTTTATGAATCTTTCTATCCCACAGCTATGAATGAAGATTGATTTAAGAGTCAGTTTTACATAAACATTTTTTCTTCAGAAAAAAAGATTGGAACTTCAGTGGGCATCTCAGTGTCTTAAAAGTACCACAAACATCTCTTACTGATGTTTAATCATAATATTTTTCATGAGGATAGACTTGAAAATTCTACCAATAACGAAAACAAGATACTGAAGTGTGGTAGAGGATGAAAGCATAAAACAAAACTAGCATTCCTACTGAGTATCTTTTAAAATTTTTTGGTTTGTTCACATCCTTTCTTGTCAAATTGTGTATGTATCACTTTATTTTTCCTCAGTGAATTAGTGAGGTAAATAAGATTTCAATATTCATAAAGAAATTCCAGATACAACATTTTTTAAATGTGTCCCAAATTCTGAAACAGATTTTTAGCTCTCAGAAATCCTGTTGTTCTGTATGTTTGGTTTACTTAAGAATTGAATGTATTCAGCATTAGATTGGCTTTACATGTTAAAGATTTACCAATCTGCTTCAAGCTTTGAAGGGAAATTCTAGAGTCAACCAGCACTTTCCTTACCTGGAATTTATGGATGTAATCCCATGAAATTAGATTTGTGAAACCCAGTTACTGTTTCTGAAGATTTTTTCAGCAAACTCACATTTATAATTATACATTAATTATTTTTTTAAAAAAATTCATGTTTGCGTTTTTACAGGTACAGATAATTAAAATTTACTTTATTCTTAATATACATATAAAACATGTAAGTAAATAATATTTGTTTATTTAAAGATAAATAAATAAATCCCTCTTGAATTAACTGTTTGTAACTGCAAAAAAAATTTTGCTAGGGAATAAATCAAAAGTTTTCTGTCCCATTCCATTTATCATGTATAAGCAGAATGTTCCAGTGGCTTTTCAAATGTCTTTTCACTGTTTTATCCCAAATTTTCTGCATAATGTTGGCACAAAAGTCTCATCATGCTGGCCTTTCAATAACAACCATCAGACCTAATTATGTGTAATAAATATTGATATTTTTTTCTTCTGGATCTGTTTTGATGACATATAATTAAGCATTTCAATTTTTTTATTTTTTAAAACAGTTTCAAGATATTAAATTATGTGGAATATTTATGGAATATCTCTTTCAGTTCTTGTAGCACTTAGATGGTCATACACAGGCCAGTTATAAATTCTTATGATTACTTTGTCAGAAAACACTCATAAAGCTGGAAGACAAGACTTTAAAATGCTGCCAGTCTTGCAACTTTACTGTTACTTCAGCTGATTCATAACCTAACACTAGGGTTTCATTTCCTAATATTGTATTCGTGGAGCACAAAACAGAAGAGTGGGAAGAAAAAAGACATAGTGATCGACAAGCTGATAATTTGATGTCCTGGCAAGCAGGATCAACATCCTTCTGAGGATGAATGAAAAGAACATGCTGCAGATGCTGATGTGCTTTCACTTCTGACATGCTTACTGATAAGCAGCATGTAATACCAACATGAAAAGATACAAAATAAAAGAAGTTTTCTCTGAGCATGACTTCCACCGCACTTGAGAAGCAATTAGGGTTGCTTTCTGGGAAAAAATTGACTGAAAAGCCAAAAAAATGTAATTTTACATTATTACCAAATGATAGCTATGCATGAATATGTGAATGTGTATGCATATATTCAGTGGAGATTTAGGGGGGGGGGTTGCTGTTTTCTGAAGAAAAGTTTCTTTCCTATAAATTTGCATAAAGACTTAGGCAAAAGCAATATAGAGACAAATACAGAAGAAAGCCTGAAAGGCCAAAGACTGAAGTTCATACTTAAAGCAAAAAATAATTCAGAAAGTCCTCTTTAAAGCAAAAAAAAATTCAGAAAATCTTCTGTTTAGGTCTCCCAGCTATTAGGCCTCAACTATTGATTACATATCATAATTGTAATTGTAATATTACATATTACAAACTCTCTTCTACTCCTGATAGAACAGCCAGAACTCCAGTAGCTCATTGTTAGGCACTGGATGGGATTGTCTAAAACACTATCTATAGTTCTCTACACGCTCTTCAGTCTGTTAAAAGACATTAAATACAGAAAGGCCATACAAATATTTTCTTCTTGCAGTGAAAAACAAATATCACAAAATGCTTCATAGCACAAGATGTAAGCAATAATTGTTTTGCTCTAGGGCTAGAGCATACCACAGAATGACTGGAGAACTTTCAGTCATCTTGGTCTTTTTGACCGTTGAAAATGAACAAACAGATATCTTTGATACTGTGAGGCAAGATAACACCAGGGAGAAAGCATATAAGACAATGCCTTTCTTTATAATGTTGTTCTTCAGGGAACAAAGAAAAACAAAAAAAAACCCCACAAAGTAAACAACAAACTATTGTAAATGAAGAAGCTTTGAAGGAAATAGAACTTTATGAAAATAAATTAGTCTAGACTTTTAGAATTACTGAATCATAGAACATAGGCTGGAAGGGACTTGGAGAGATCATCTGATCAGTGTTTCATAGGAAAGGGAGCCTAGATAAGGATATTTAGCAATATGTTTAATTGTATCTTGACAGCCTTCAGGGATGGTGACTACCATGTCCTCGGGGAGGTTGTTCCACTGACAGTTCTCATTGCAAAACATTTCATTCTTGTATTGAAGTAAAACCTCCCCCAATGTAACGCGTACCTTTGTGCTCCTTGTCTTCGCCATGTGAATCATTGTGAAAAGAGTCTCCATCTTTTTTGTACCTATCCTTTAAGTACTGGAATACTGGGGTTAAGTCCCCTTTGCATCTTCTCTTCTCTGGGGAGAAAAGACTGAACTTCAATCCTTTGTTGTCAGGTAGGTCCTCCAGCTCTTTGATTATCTTAGATACTTTCCATGGATTTATTCTATCAAGGTCAGGTTGCACCAGGGGAGTTTTAGATTAGATATTAGGAAAAAATTCTTTACTGAAAGAGTGGCAAGGCATTGGAACAGGCTGCCCTGGGGAAGCGGTGAAGACGCCATCCCTGGAGGTGTTCAAAAGATGTGTAGACATGGCACTTTAGGATATTGTTTAGTGGCCATGGTAATGTTGGGTTGATGGATGGACTAGATTATCTTAGAGGTCTTTTCCAATGATTCTATCATTCTGCTATGGAGGAAAGTGGACTACATATTATAGAATGAGCTATATCAGTACCTAACAAACACAGCGTTGGAAGCATACCTCTTGGCAAACTCTCTAACCCACAGAATCTCAATCCATGTGACTTCATCACTGCTTGAGGACGGCTGAGTTGTGCACTGACTCCCTACAGAGAACAGCGACTTAGTATATGGAAGTTGATTCCCCAGTTCCCTTAGGTACTTTCCAAAGAGCCCACTACAAGCATTTGCAAGATCAAGGCCTTAGTCATTTATCAAAACAGGATCATATCCTCATGTAGCTGTTTCCGTTGCAAAAGCCCTTAAAGAATAAGGCCTTAAATGTTAAAAAAAATAAATTAATACGGTTTATAACCGTAATCCTCTTAAATACTCAAGTCTTCGTCAGCTTTTAACTAACAAGCTCAGTTATTAACAGCAAGCCGTCCTACAATACTCAGGGATTATTGTCTAGGCCTACTGAAAATGCACTGCTAGTGACCAGTTTGCAAAATGCAATCTGTTATTATATTTCACAGTCAAGCTAATGCTTAAAATCACTTGAAGCGTTATAACTTGCCTCTTATACCAAGCCCTCTTTTTTTTTTTTTTAATAAACAACATTGTATCGTTCTTTTTATCTGTGATTAAAGGTTGTGATTATTACCAGTGTAAGTTACCTGGCAACATTTTTTGGTTTGTGGTTTGATCAGGTAAACTTGAAAAGAATATCAAGCATGAAAAAAATAACTTTACCTTTAGCTGTAAAAAATTGAAAGGTCTGTCAGAAGGCTGTCTGCCTTCTCTTAATTCTTAATATGGAGTTTCTGACAACTATACAGATTTGCCTTAATTATTTATTCATTTCATTGAAACCATCTTCATCTGCTTTAAATTTCTAATAAGTCTATTTAAATAAAGAGAATCCTATTTGAATGTTGATTTTACATTTGAAAATCCAGAAGGTTTCTCTACGCAGAAAGTGCAGACGTGCAGCTCGGTTCCTTTAACATTCCTTGTTAAAGACTGAGGGAATTCCACAGAAAAATCTCTAAAAAGACATAATTTTGAGTCTTATTTTTAAAATTTAAATGATATAATTTAAATATCTACATGTCTACAGCTAATGTCACAAAGGTGGTAAGAGACCTAACGACCACTCTATGAACATTCTTTCACCTGCTCCTTAATCCTGGACCCACTGGAATCTTCCAGACAGTTGAATTTCTTTTGCCAAATATAAAAAAAACCCAAACCAAAACCAACTAAACAAACAAACAAAAACCACAAACAAACAGTTCAATGCCTACATTTCTTTTTCCAGTTACGTTTACCATGTGATACTTAAAAAGTATTAATCTACCTTTGTACAAACTGGTCCAGATTCTGAACAAAATTCACTATCTGATTGATCAAGTGGTCTTGCCTATGAAGCAGTCACTGAAGTCTTCAGAAAATGGATATTAAGTCAGGCATTTTATGAAAGAGTTTCAGCAAAAAGAGCTTGTTATCCTTTACCCACTGACTTGGATAATTTCCTGGACAGGATCTATATCCCCCTCGTGTCTGATCTGGAGCAAAAACTGAAATTTGGATTACTTTCCTGAAAGCAGAGTAAAATAATACTGTTCTGAAGGAAATATGCTGTTTTGCAGTAAATATTTAGATATCAACAGAGTCAGACAGAGTGAGCCTGTAATAGTGCATTTGCTAGGTATTTCTCTAAAAGAACAAAAAATTGAATAAACATTGCTTGCAGAGCTTTGTTACCCATAATAGATAAATGGACACACAGACGAACATGATCTTAAGCACAATTATTATTGAAAAGTGTCGTTATCAATATTTCATATTAACAAAGTAACAAGATATCCTGTAGTCCTATCAGAGCAAGGGTGGAATCCATAGAATTTTCACTGAGTTTGTAAAACAAATTAATACAGTTTTTTCTCTTGCTCTGTAGAATATTATATATTTTTGGTAAACTGTAAGAAGATACAGTAGAAATACTTTCTTCTGGCCAGGAGATTGTACAAGCTGAGATATGATACACAGAGCATCAGGATGTGTAACAGTGACTTATTGTATCTAGACTAAACATGAATCGATGTCATCATTTGTTTTAAAAGGTAAAAGTCAATTTTGCTGAAAGAACAATTCAATAAACTTGACTAGTAATAACTATTTTAAGAACTATTAGGAAGTTCCAAGATTAGTGATTTAATATAAAGCATTCAATTGCAGAACGAGGCATTATATGTTATTGTAGTGATATACTAGTGCAAAGAATTCCAGAAACTGTGAAGGAAGGGAGAATAAAAGAAACCAGAGAGGAGATGATATATAGCAGTTTATAGAAATATATGATTAAATATTGGCTTGCAAACAAATAGTAAAAGAAAGAAGTGATACTGATTTTGTATGTTTCTGTGAAAGCAACAAGAATTCCGCCTGGACAACAAAAGCCCCAAGTGAATGTCTGTGATTTTTTTCTGTGCCAGCACAGCTTATAGGGAAGGGGGCTTTGTTCTTTTCTTCACAGATGGTAAGAGAAAGAGAACTGAAGCCTCTGCAAGACATTTCACAGAGACACGTCTGACAGGTGATCAAATCATTGAACACTCCTTCTTGAAAAACACTGTTTAGATGTAGTCTAAGCATACACTCTCTGACAGCCCGAACATACTTTCCTCTGTGTTGACATTCGTTTTAATAATAGAAAATGCAAGTAGAATTTCTGGCAATGACAACAACAGCAACAAAAAAGTATACGACTCCATGTTTACGATGCAGAACTCTCATCAATTAATGTATTTCTGTACTTCTGCATGACTGTTTTAATAGGAAACTTTTAACTTTTGATAGCATATGAAAAAGTAGTGACTCAAATATGGAAACATGATACAGTTTGGTTTAGAAGTAAGTGGTCTTACTCAGTATAGGATTATAAATGTTGGTGAAAATGCTATTAATGGTGTTAACATGAAGGCTTCCTACTAAATCACGTCCTTGATATTCAGAGCTAAACACATAAACAACATTTCAAGGGCTCCTGTCACTCAGAAGCATATTTCTGCAGAATATAAGCATATCTGTCACTCTGAGATATATAGAGATTTTTTTTTTAAAAAAAAAGAGGAAAAAAATACCCTCATTTTGTACTATCCATTGTCGAAAAATGACTCAAAGAGCCTTCAATACTTCATGAAAATTGTAATCTTAATCTCATATCTTAAAGAAATAGATTGCCAGAAAACATTTTCCTTTAACTCTCATGGCCTAGGTTTGCTGCCTCACTTCATTTCATGTTCAATAGGAAACACCACAAGTGTCACATAAGCTATCTCATATATTCTATCTATCACATATTTACAGAAGCTATTAGAGGCAAATCTGTTAATGTGAGCAGTTAACCAGTACTGACTTTTTATACTGTGTTGAAAAGCCTTCAGCATGAATTCTGAGTTTTTTCTTCCTTCATCTAATGACACAAAAAATTTTATCCTCCATTTAAAACAGAATGAAGCAGAAAATTCTGTTAAGACTAGGAATTAATTTTCAAAGCTATAGGACTAGCATAAACACACTAACATGACAAAGCTATGCTAGCCCGTTTGCAAAACTGTACATTTTGCTGTAAATTAACAGCCATTACAAAAAAATGACATGAGATTATACCAGTTGAGAATTTGATCTTCCATGTACTCTCTAAAATGTTTCTCTATATATGGTACTTCCAAAAATATTTGATAGCAAATATTTGATAGTGTGTCTTTTGTAAAGAAAGTCTGTACATCCAAGATGGGACAAGAGCTCAGTTGCCTGGCTTACCTCTGGTATAAATCTAGTGATTTGCACCAAAACTACTTGTTTTATTGTTTCATGATCTTTTGTACTGAATAGGATTCTGCAATACTCGGTGTGTGTTCCACAAAATACTACTTTCCATAAAAATATTGAGGTGGAATCTACAGTGTATGTCAGTATTGTAAAACACATGACAGTATTGTTGAAAGCTTAGGTTTTAACGTCTTCTGTCAAGGGTTAGGGCTGGGCCAGCCACTAACACAGACAGACGCTCTCTAATCCCCTCTTTCCCCCCCAAAAAGGAGAAGAAAAAGGGAATGAAGCAGAGAGACTTACGAGTTAGAGAAAAAAAAACTAGAATGGCTTTAATGAAATAGTGGAAATAATAGTGAAATGATAAAAGTAAAGAACTATATGCAACTATAGATAGTAGCCCGATATCAAACTTGACTCCCTCCCCCGATAATAGTCACCACTGATGCTGCAGAGCAGGAGACACTGGGGAAGCTCCAGGCTAAGGGGTGGCGGGAGCTGGATACAGGGAGCTGGATTCGGGAACTCAGGATCAAAAGCAGGAGGTCAGATGGAGTCCTCCCTGGACACCAGCCATTGCAGAAGAGGGACGAAACTCTCGTGATCACTCAATTTATACTAAATATGATGTATATGGAATGGAATACTCTTGTTGGTCACCTGTCCTGTCTATTACCCTCCGGACATGCAACCTTTTACTTCCTTCTGACCCCTCTTACTACCCGGCACCCCCAGCCTGACACACAAGAGCCAGCAGGGGCCTTGGTCACTACAGGAATAAGTATCAGCAAGAGCCTTTCTGCATCCCAGACCCAGGCAGTAACTGTAAACATCAGGTGTTATCACTGCCAGCAGCAGGCACTGTCTGCAAAAACATGCTGCGAAGTTCAGAACGTGCAGCCTTTTAGAAGAGACTAAACTGAAAAATAAAAATCACTAAACAGAACTGGATTTTTAGTTAAACCCAGAACATCCTTCAAGAATATAATGAATTTACTGGATCAAAATAATTGTCTCTGTACTCCAATGTCCTTTTCCAAGTCATTATCTACAGTTAAAGGACTAAGTACACAGATGTGAAGAGTGATGCTTCCTGATTTTCCCTCATTTCCTTTATTTCTTATTGTTTCCAAAGAATAGAAAAGAGTATTTCATAGAATCATAGAATCATAGGAAAATTCAGGTTGGAAAAGACCCTTGGGATCATCAAGTCCAACCATTAACCCTACACTACAAGTTCACCCCTAAACCATATCACCCAACACCACATCCAAGCAACACTTAAACACATCTAGAGATGGCGACTCAACCATCTCCCTAGGCAGTCTATTCCAGTGTCTGACCACTCTTTCAGTGAAGAATTTCTTCCTAATGTCCAGTCTAAACTCCCCCTATTGCAACTTACAACCATTCCTTCTGGTTCTGTCCCTAATTACCTGTGAGAAGAGACCAGCACCAACCTCTCTACAATGTCCTTTCAAGTAATTGTAGAGCATGATGAGATTCCCCCTCAGCCTCCTCTTCGTCAAACTGAACAGACCCAGCTCCCTCAATCGCTCCTCATAAGGTCTGTTCTCCAGGCCCTTCAACAGCTTTGTTGCCCTCTTCTGCACTCGCTCCAACACCTCGATATCTCTCCTATACTGAGGTTCCCAAAACTGAACACAATACTCAAGGTGCGGCCTCACCAGTGCTGAGTACAGAGGGACAATCACCTCCCTTCTTCTGCTGGTCACAAAATTTCTAATACAAGCCAGGATGCCGTTGGCCTTCTTGGCCACCTGGGCACACTGCTGGCTCATATTCAGTCGACTGTCAATTAGAACGCCCAGGTCATTTTCCGCCAGACAGCCTTCCAGCCACCCTTCCCCAAGCCTGTAGTGTTGCATGGGGTTGCCATGACAAAAATGCAGGACCCTACACTTGTCTCTATTGAATTTCATACAGTTGGCCTGGGCCCATCGATCCAGTCTGTCCAGGTCCCTCTCTAAAGCCTTTCTACCCTCCAGCACATCGACATTCCCTCCGAGCTTGGTGTGATCTGCAGAATTGCTGAGGGTGCAATTTCAAGAGATATTCATTGTTCATTCAACATAAATAATTAATCAGTAAACATACAGAAATATATGCCTCTTTTTAGGTAAAGGAATATTTAACTTCAGTACTCTAGCAAATAGGTAACAGAAAAACTCTTTATTTAAAAGATATCAAATCAATCCACAGCGAATTTAAATTATACTTACCTCTCATTTCTGCCAAACAGAAAACTTTGAAAAATACCCAGTTTCCAGGAGGGCTGCATATCTCATTCTGTGGTGCAAAGGAGAAATAGCTTTTGCATCACACCAAAATAAATAAGTCAGTATAACCATGAGGTGGAAGGTGGAAAAGTGGTACAGTTTCTGGTACTTTAATTCAGTGCTTTGTCCTAAGCACAATCTATAGGAAAGATAGTGTGCTTAACAGAAAAAAACTAAATAGTGCACCTAACTGCTACTCCATTTCTCCATCCCTGGTGTGCAAGGAATTTTGCAGGGCTGGCAGACTTGAACTGTTTCAGAAGTTTATTACTGCAGACAGGATGTACAAAAGGGGCAGATAATCACACCGTTCCCCTTCTCATCATATTAGTTTTATATGAGCTGCAAAACTATGGCTGAGAGAGCTGGGGTAAAAGTACTGGCTGAGGGAGCAGGGGTTATCCAGCCTAGAGGATACTCAGGGGGGACCTTATCACTCTCTACAACTGCCTGAGGGGAGGGTGTAGTCAGGTGAGGGTCAGGCTCTTCTCACAGGATGAGAGGGTACAGCCTGAAACTGCGTCAGGGCAGGTTTAGGTTGGATCTCAGGAAGCCCTTCCTCATGGAGAGGGGGATCAGACGTTGGGATGCACTGCCCAGGGAAGTGGTGGAGTCACCGTCCCTGGAGGTGTTTAAGGAGAGGCTGGATGTGGCATTTAGTGCCGTGGTCTGGCCCATGTGGTGGTGTTGGGACATAGGCTGGACTTGATGATCTCAGAGGTCTTTTCCAGCCTCAACAACTCTGCGATTCTGTGATTCTGCATTCTACATAGAAGCTTGCTCATATTTGTCTAGAGTTATTTCTCCTGTTATAAACCAAATCCTCCCTGATGAGAACAGGCTGAGAGAGTTAGGGCCTCAGCCCTTCATCATGGAGAAGGGAAGACTCCAGGGGGACCTAGCAGCCTTCCAGAATCTGAAGGGGTCCTATAGGAAAGATGAGGAGGCAAGGAGTGTAGTAAGGCAAGGAGTGTAGCAATAAGAAAAGGGATAATAGTTCCAAAGTGAAAGAGAGTAGATTTGGATTAGATATCAGGAAGAAATTCTTTTCTGTGATGGGGGTGAAGTACTGGAACAAGTTGCCTAAGGAAGTTGCCCCATGGTTGGAAGTTTTTAAGACCATGTTGGATGGGACTTTGAGCAATCTGATCTAGTGGGAGGGGTCCATGCCGATGGCATGGCAATTGGAACTAGATGATCTTTAAGGTCCCTTCCAACCCAAACCATCCTATGAAGACACATTTGAATGTTTAGAAATTCTTATTAGTTGGTGTTATCTGCAGAAATGATCTGTGGAAAATTAATGAAACAATTTTTCCATTACAGCAGTCATAAACTTTTAAACTGGCATTTGATTGATTTTAAAAATAAATTTTAAATTTTAAACATATAAAATGTAAAGTAAAAATATAATTTCTTGTAACACAGCTTTTCTAAAAGGTTTTCTGGGTTGAGTCACTGAGAGATAACGATGCAACTTGGTGGCTGGCAGTGTCTGGGGACAGTAAGAAAAAAGATTTTTTAGCAAATGCATAAAGGAAAAATGTTACATATTCTACATTTCTCACAGCTACGACTGACTTCCGAAAGGCTGACAAATTCTGCACTGGTTTTGTTTGGTCAAAGCTCTTTATAAAAAACAGATAATAACCTTGTGTGAATATTTTTATATAAAACGTTCCCTTTCACTCATTGAAATTGCTGAAAATCATCGTCCCTCTTCTCAGTTGGGAGACAGGTGTTTCTTGCTCATATAATAATTTGTCAATGTTTTATATCCTTATGGCTTTCCCACTCCAACTTATTATGTATTCCTCTCTACTGAGGGTGACTGCATTCTTTGAATTTTCTCATATTTTCTCTACCTAGATGTAATCACTTTCAAGAGTGGACTTGAGAAGTGCTGCAAACAATGAGTAAAAAAACTTCAGAGGCAGTCTTATTACCACAACCTCAAATCATTGCGAATAATGGCTGAGGATATTTTCTTTCCTAGTATCTTTAATTCTCTTACACAATGGAGGAAACAGAGGTCATTCTGAAAAGTGATAAATGCAACTGGTGTTGTGGTAAACACCGTGTACGCAACTGATAGTAACTTAGTGAAACATAATCTGATTTTCCAAACTGATCTTTAATGAAAATTAAAAAAACAACACAAAAAAAAAAGAAAAAAAAAATTTTACTTTAAGAGGCCAAAAACTAGTGTGAAACCTTAGACACAAGTCTTCTTAAAGTTTCCAGTCTAGTAAAATATAATAAATTGCTCTATTTGGCTGAAAATTGGTGTGGAATCTGTGCTACAACTAATAGAAGATGAATTAGTTTTTAAATACAGCATGTTACAAGAGTTTTAAAGCCATATAATCTAATCTTCTGAAGAGCTAGAAATGGAAGATTCACAAGAAAGGATTAGCAGTTATCCAATAAGTATCTGAGTGTGTTCCACTTAGAAGACCACTTATTATTTTGTCATTCTAGATAAACATATATAGATATGTAATATATTATACTATATTATGATATTATGAAATACATTTCATTATGTTATATTATGAAAATATCCTGATAAAAGAAATACTGGTAGC
>NW_009706273.1:54505-65801 GCF_000703405.1 Apaloderma vittatum | reverse complement strand
ACTTCATCCTCACTCTGGGACTTGTTGCAGCACTGTACCACCCTCTGAGGAGAAATTTTTTCCAACCCAAACGTCTAAGTGACCACACCATCCAAAACTCTTGGACTATTGGTGTCAGCATCTCAACACCGTCTTCTCCCACCCAACCTCTTGGGCCACACTGCTTGCTAATGCAGATGTATCCATGATGTCTCACAAAACAGCACAAACCAGTATTAACCTTATTATACCAATATATAATTTTAAAGGAAAGCAGTAAGTAGTCACTTTTTTCCTCCAGCTAAATGGCTAGAGAGGACATGTTCCACATGCAACCTCAAAAAAGCCACCCCAACTGGTACATGGACAAAATCTTTGGAGAGCACATCCACTGTGAGAGAGCACAACCCAAAGGAGGAGGGAAAGAATATCAATGAAAATAATAAAAAGTCATCCTGAAGTGAGAACATTTCAAAGAGTTGGGCACAGGTTGAAGACTTCGCATTGCAGAAGCACTTTCAAAAACAGGCATCTTGCACATACCGCTGTGCTTTTGATCTCAGGTCTATTTTGATGCCACTTCAAGCAACAGGAATAAGATTTCCTATTCCAAGAGAATCTACAGATGTAATCAGAAGAGTCCCAAATGGAAACAAATTAAGACTGAGACATGTTACCAAGTTGCAGTTTGTCAGTGATTTTTTTTTCTAAATCACAGAATCCTTAAAAAACAAACAAGCAAACAAACAAAATATTCAGCATTTCATCCACATTCTCCGTGACATTTCTGCACCCCCAGTGCCCACCCTGTGTCAGGTGAGAAGCATAGCCAACTCCAAAGTAAGGGATGACATCAAAAAAAAAAACCCAAAGAAAAAAAACTAATTAATTTGCCACAGAAGGAACCAGTTTATGATTCGGCTGTGAAGTTGTTTCCTGCATTTTACTGGCGTTTAGGTTGCAAGTTTGAAGTCTTACATGTTTGAAACAGCCCTGAAACTCATATCACAAAGCACAGAAGAGATTTTCCAATTTGGGCATTAGTTTTGGTTACTCGACGTCTACGCCACCCTCTTTTGATGCAAGTCCCTAACCTGGCACAGGAAAGCAGAGAGGCTCAGGAAGATCATTTTACTTCCTGCAAGATCTTCACGAGATTATTAAGCTCATCTACACACACACTCCTACCTACCCCTCCTACAAGGCCTATTTCCATGTAGACAAACTTGCTCTATTAGAAGCGATGAGACTTCTCGCCCATTTCTACGTTCCAGCTGATGGCACATATATGCTGGAAGGCATCTCTTACCATTTGTAAACCAAAGAAATTCTTCAACCACCAAATCCATGCTTTTATAAAAGTTTCTTTAGAGGAGGTTCACTGGTTGTCTCTAGAAAGACTCTGCCAAAAGAACTAAATCACATTTTTCTGCCACACCTATTCCCTGCTGAGCTATGGGGTGAGCACAACTCAACATTGTGCCAGTCTACAGAAGACAGAACAAGCTCCGTTTGATAATTCACTTGATGAACCTTTAATGAAGCCTTTTGATCCCCAAATTGCCCTTTATCTTCCTCAAAAGCAGATCAGCACAGCATCCAGATTGAAATAGAGAGTAATTGGGACTGAGAACAGAGAAGGAATGTTGAAGTTCTTAAAATCAAGATCATTCAGGGTAAGACTGCATTCATCAGAAGAGGCTATCACTGCACTTACACACACCCCTCTTCCTGAGGTTTAAATTATTTTATAATTAAGCTCGGTCTAGCAGAAAGTACGTCCCAAGCCCTGTCTGGGGCACTCAGGCAAAAGAGAGGGTTACAACATGTGAGATCCCTTAAAGCCAAGAAAAGCCAAAGCTAGAGCCAGCTGATTCACTGTCAGCAGAGCATAAACATGTGGCTTCACTGTATTAGCTGGAGTTGACACAGTCCTGAAATATCCTCCTCCACAGTGGCTGCTGGAGACCTTTGTCGGCTCACTCTAAGTGAGCAGCAGGACTTGCACCCTTGAGATGCCCCTTAATCTCCTGGCCTTGGGATAAAACCACAGGAGCCCCGCTAAAGCAAACCCACCACCTCCAGCATCCTCTCCATCACCCAGGAGCAACGTAGAGCTTCAAAAGCAACTGGAAAGGGAGAAGCCTGCTTTGAACTGTGAACAGGTAAGAGGAAATGCCAGGGCTGGATGGATTAGTGCTCCATTCCTACATGGATTAGCTCATAGCAAGCAACAGTCCAGCAATCAATCAACGTGGGTGAAGTTGGGTCCCTTCCAATTTGTGCAGCCCTAGAAGCTTTCTGGTGAAGGAAGTCAAAACACCATTGCTGTAGCGCTGCTGTGATCGAATCCACCACGGCAGTGGGTCCCCAAAGCTCTCTCAGGGCAAGCAAGATTTCACCTGAAAGGCCTTAAATATAAGGGTAAGCTTGTGGCTTCTTGGAAGCAAGGAGATGCACGACAAAGCAGATTTCTTTTCCTGATTAAAAAATGTTTTCTTTAAAATACTAAAAGCCATGAAAACATTAGCAACTTTGCACTAAGCCATCGCTGAGACCAGTCAGAGGAAACTAACTCCTGTTTTGCAGAAGTTTAAATCAGCCAAGTGCAGCAAGTAGGGGTACCATAATTTTCTTTTTCACAATGTCCCACAAAAACCCTACAAGAAGAGCATAAGGGGGCTTAAAAGAAGGCAGAATAAGTCTGCACTCACAATTCATGTGAGTTGGTGCAACATTCATTAAAACAGAAGACAGTTCTTCAAAAGAAGGGTTCCAACACCAAAATCAAAAGAAAAAAAAAAAAGAGAAAAAATAAACTATTGATTCTCTTAAAGACTTAAAGCTTCCTTAGTCTGGAGGGCCTCAAATCAGGAAGGATCACTAATATTTACAAAGAGAAGCCAAAAAACCTAAACCACAAAGCAAAGGGGGAACAAAAAAAAAAGAAAAAAGCCGTTCACCACATACCAATACGTAAAGGCCCAGCTTCCATGTGAAAAGACAGGAAAGACGGGTCGCATTTGCTACAGACCGGAAAGACAGCGTGACGGCGGGGAGGCTAAAGGGCAGTAAAAAGGATCAGATGATCCCACTAAAATCAACAGAAAAAAAACTCCAACTCACTTTCCTGCACTCTGGCTTTGAACCAGAAAAAATCTTTTATTGCTAGATTCATTATTTCAAGGAAGAGGATAAACCAAGTTCCCTTTCAATTCTGCATTCCTCTCGGCTGTTAATTTGTACTTCACGCTGCATCAGGAAATCACTCGCCATTAAATGTTATTGGCACAGCGGACTCCCTCCTTGTCTCATTGCTACTTCGAGCAGAACTGAGGTTTATTCTGCCTAAACTACTGAGAGATCTCTTTTGTCTTTTTAAATGCATCTTTTTTTCAGCCTTCCCCTTAAAATAGTTGACTTTCTAGGTTGACTGGGGCTTTGAGCAACCTGGTCTAGTAGAAGGTGTCCCTGCACATGACCAAGATGATCTTCAAGGTGCCTTCCAACCCAAACCATTCTGTGATTCTATGACTCCAAACCAAAAAAACTGAGCACCCTGCAGGCCCATGGTTGGAAAAAGTCAGTGCAAATCAGAGCCGTTAAAAACATCTGACTCGCTTCTCCACATTAACATAGAGTTAGAATAAAGATTGCACAGAGTGATCCAACCTAAAAGATTAGTTAAGATTGTTTTTCCATTTCACCTGTTGATAGGATCTGTGTTCTGCTCAACAGTTTCTGTGATCAGAGACATTAAGCCTGTTTGGAGGCTGGATTAGATGATCTCTAGAGGTCCCCTCCAACCCCAAACATTCTGTTATTCTAATAAATATAACCAGCTACTGAAAAAACATGGAAGTCACTCCGTGCTGAAACACACAAGTGTATTTATCGATTGATACCCTGGACAAGAGTTATTACCTACATACATAAGGCTATAACGGTCTCCATGTACAATCAACCAGAGGTTTGCTCCAAACAAAGGTTTCGATTACATGATCTAAATTTGCTTCGGAGGAAGCTGCCCCTCTTTGTCGGCTATATAAAGAGCCTCCAAATCCACCTTCTCACTTTCAACATCTACAACTCCATGGTGTGAATACCTCTCCATGACCCAAATCCGTGGGTCTCTTTCCGCAGGCATTAACAGAAACATGTTCCACCTCCAGCCCTCATGACCAGAGAGGATTTTCGTGATAAATTTGTTTACTAGGCGTGCTCGACAATCTCAGCTCTTGCTCTGCTCCCTCCAGCATCTCTGCAAATGCCACCACTTGAGTCAGGACCACGGTGTGACACGTGAGGTGACCCATGTGCCTGCTGGAGAGCTTCTCCCAGCATGGCTGCACGCTCCCCAGCTAGAAACAAGGGAGCGATCAGAGGAACAGACAACTTTGTGGATTTTCCAGTCATCTGACATGAAGAGGGCTCTTGTTCAAGCCAAAGTGCCTCTGGGAATTCACGGCTTTCCGCCTCCGTGGTGCACCCTACCCATTCTCTGTCTCCTGAACATGGTAAAGCTCCTGTTCATTCATTAAAAAATAATTAAATAAAAATCAAACTAGAGCAGGGAGAAGCTTTCTGATAATGTCATCTCACTCCCACTTCTTTTTTTTTTTTTTTTGGTCAATTGTTAAAAAATGGAAGCCTTTTATAGGAAATACAACATTTTAAAGCAGTTTCTAGCTGACGGGCATCTCAGTAATGAGGCTGGAATTTCTCATCAGAGGAAACTCTGTGAAACCAGAGAGAGACTGAGCTCTCCGAAAACATGGCACTACATCAGTCAGGACATGCACAAGGAGACAGAGAATAACAGCACATGGATCCGACCACACATACACATACAAAAGAATAATTCAAATCAAACTTTCTCCAGTTCAAGCCATGGTACTGGAACAATGGCAACGGCAAACTGGGTAGCAGGGAAAATTCAAAGGGGAAAACACAGAAGTCTGAAGGGGTGATGTGACATGCTGAGCATGGGGGCAAGGGACAGACCTCAGCTTCCTGAATGCCAGCCTGCTACCGTAACTCTCAACATCAACCTTAATTTTTTTATGTATATATATGCACGCAACTCAACTTTGGGTCCATGCTCTGTAGGCTTCAGTCTTCTTCCCATCACAGGTCCCACACATGGTTGGAGAAAATCATCTTACACCAGTTCTGCCCTGCCAGCACTGGATCTCTCAACAACAGCTATTTTAGACTAGTTGACTTCATACACCCTGGAGTCAGATCCACTTACAATTCTAAGGATATCATCCAGGAGCAAAACGATGTCACTCGGTTCCATCAGAAGTACCATTAGTCCCTCCACAGCTCCACACACATCAGATATCTGGATGCCCACTGGTTTCACTCTGGCTACGGTGAGGTCTTCCTGAATCCCTCCTGTGTTCCTGGTCCCACCACTATACATCTACATCACTATACATCACTATAGCAACAGCACTAGTGAGGCCACATCTCAAATCCTGTGTTCAGTTTTGGGCCCCTCACTACAAGAAGGACATTGAGGTGCTGGAGCGGGTCCAGAGAAGGGCAACAGAGCTGGGGAAGGGTCTGGAGCACAAGTGTGATGAGGAGCGGCTGAGGGAGCTGGGGTTGTTCAGCTGGAGAAGAGGAGGCTGAGGGGAGACGTCATCGCTCCCTGCAGCTCCCTGACAGGAGGGTGTAGTGAGGTGGGGTCAGTCTCTTCTCCCAGGTAACAAGAGATAGGAAATGGGCTCAGGAGGCTTAGGTTAGATACTAAGAAAAATTTCTTCCCCATAAGGGTTGTCAAGCCTTGGAACAGGCTGCCAAGGGAAGTGGTAGAGTCCTTATCCCTGGAGGTATTTAAAAGATGTGTAGATGTGGTGCTCAGGGACACAGTTTAGGGGTGGACTTGGTGGTACTGGCTTAATGGTTGGACTCAGTTTTAAGGATCTTTTCCAACCTAAGTGATTCTATGATCTAAACACTCCTTCTCCCACCACTCCTTTTGCATTCAAGCCCAGAAGAAAGCACCAACCTGTTTAAACACAGAGCTTTCAGAAGAGCTAAGCTACACTAACCAGAGCAGATAAGCAACCCATGGATGAATCTCATCTCCATGTCCTCACCACAAGATATTTATCACTTTCCCACAGCGCACTGTAAATCTCCACACTGAAGGCTTTACTTTCAGACAGCATTCACTGACACTTCCAACACAACCAGGCCCTCAAACTTGCAAATGCAGCAAGAAAGAAAAAAAGTATTTTACCCTCCTGCAGCACACGTCATCCTCGCGTCCATAAGTATCCACCAACCCAGGCCTTTAGCAAATGAATGGATTTTGTTGAGCAATCGAGGCCGTCTAGTCCTAAATAACTGCTCTCTGCCTCACGAGCAAACACAAGAGCTGGACTCACAATGAAGCATCACCATTATTCAAGTGTGTTTTCAGGTTGTTTAAATTCACTCCCGGATGCAATGAAGGGTTTACTAATGAGTCTTCAGTGCACTATTTTCTGACATTTTCAAGAATCAATTTCCTGCAGGCATTTATAAGTATTAGCTTAGAGCGGAAAGAAGGCGAGCTAACATTTACCCAGCAAATACAAAAGAAAAATTGACAGCGGGATTCTTCATTTCCGGATTACCCAATTGGACCTCGTTCCAACAAACAAAAGAAAATCTTCTTCAAGCAAGTTATTAAATCATCTCTGAAGATGAAAGATGACTACACATCTCCCAGCTGCACCCATCAGAATCAGGAACTGAGGATAAACAAGAACAAATATTAGCTGGAGCATTTTGTCTCTGCACGTGTCTAAGGACTGTGCACAAGATGGCAGAATCACAGAGTGGTGTGGGTTAGAAGGAACCTGTAAAGGTCATCTAGTCTATCCCCCCTGCAGTGAATAGGGATATAGAATCATGGAATTGTAGAACGATTTGAGTGGGAAAGGCCCTTAAATATCATCTCCTTCAAAAGTCCCTGCCATAGGCAGGGACATCTTCCACTAGACCAGGTTGCTCAGAGCCCCATTCAACCTGACCGTGAATGTTTCCAGGGATGGGGCATCCACCACGTTCCTGGGTAACCTGTCCCAGAGTTTCACCACCCTTCCCTTCTCCTTCTGCACAACCCCAGCTCTCAGACCGTCCTCCTACGTCTTGGGCTCCAGCTCCAACCAGTCTTGTTGGCCCCATTGGGCTTGCTTCTTGCCTGTCTTGGTTTTAGGGAGGCCCAAACCAAACATGGTGCTCAAATGTGGTCTCTTAAGAGTTGGTAGAGAGGAAAACCCAACACCCCTCAGGCTGCTGGCTGCACAGTCAGTATTACAGGCCAGGATGCAACCAACCTTCGCTGCCAAAAGTACATCTGAGAGCTGAATCTCTTATTGCAGGGGGATATAACGAAAATACCTTGCACGCCAAGGATTTGAAACATTTAAGTGAGCAAATCAATATATTTGACTAGCAGATGTTGACCTACCAGATCTCACATACATCAGGAACAGAATCAAGGCGCCCGGGCTTCTATTCCCTCACCTTAAAGAGGCTACAGAGGGGTCAGGCTTTCATCCCTGTGTTGGATTTCAGACTTGTGAACCCGAGAGAGAGCAGCCAGCAGCCTGCAGGACTCCACAGAGCATTAGTGAGCTCTCCTTGTACTTTGTCACCCATCCAAAGGCTTCATTATCTCTCCAGCTAACAATCAAGCACAAGAACATCTGGCGCAAAATTCCATTTGAACACGTTCTCCAGCTCTTGCTTTTTACTCTTTCATCCTCAACTTTCTCTCCTCTCCCCGCCTTTGCTAAACACTTCAAATCTCATCAAGTATGGGACTTTTTCCATTTGCTACAGCCTTCTCCAGGCAGGAGATGAACTGATTGGAAGGGTACATCTGTCAACACAACTGATTTGAGCCAGTCTGGCCACTTCATAAACACTGCAAAGGTTTTAGCTGATTCACTACTCCTAGATACCACACTGTGCTCCTGCATAAGAGGCATCTGGCAATAAATAAATAACTGGGAAGAAAAAGGAATAAATTGGGTCTAACAGACAATGCATCTGAAGTAAGGGAGGAAAAAGAAAATGTTCCTGCTGTTCCAGCTGCTGAAGCTTCAATAGATAACCAGATACTTCCTAAAGTAAGTCACTGCACATCTTAGACAGATCTTATTTGATTATTGTAAAGACTAGGCTAATAGCTCTTTGCACACCTTATTAGAGAAGGCCATGAATGAGATTTCTGAGCTGTGACATGCTCCATTTACAATTCAATTTAGCAGGTCAAAGAAAGTGGCAGAGAACATATTACTGAAATACGTGTCCCCGCTGGGGCTGCCGTAATTGAACTGCAGATCAACAGATGCAACAAAAAGGGAATCAAATCTCTAAAAATAACATTATTGCACTTTGTAAAACACCTTGTCTCCCAGCCTCCAAAAGCACAACCAGAGAGGGGAGTCAGGCAGGACCACGAATTCCCTCTGGGCTTCAGGCTTGTAGTCTTGAAAAGCTGAGGAGCAGCTGGGTAGTTTTTCTGACCTAGGTGGCAAGTAAAAGGATAAGGGCATCCGAACTAAGAGATAACCCATATTTACCTGGGCCCTCCTTCTCCCCACACTCTGCCATTACAGCAGAATGATTTCCCTTGGGGTATACTTCACTGAACGGAGGTAACCTCTAACTGTATCCCAGCAGCTGTACTTGTCACAAAAAACACTGGGAAGTCTCAACGGCCCCGTGATGGGAATTCCCGCGTTGTTCCAGGGACAGGGCACAGCCGGAGCCTGGGCTGTTTCTGGCTATTAGTGGCCCCAGGGGATGTTCTGCAGCAGAAATAAGGTTCAGGGCCAGCTCTGCCTCCTGCAATTACATCCTCCCTCCTTCATGCTGCATAGAGATAAATAAAAATTGCTTGGGAAGCCTCTGATTCACAGGAAAGCAAGACAGGATGATAAGAGATTCCTCAATCTACAGCCCACATCATGATTTACTGCCACAGGTCCTAACAGTATGTTTTTAATCTACTGGATCCTTTCCAAACAATATGACCAGCAATACACGGTGTTTCTGGCCATACTAGTAGAAGAATTAGAGTATTACAAACTTATTATTGATGCTACTGATGCACTATTCCCTTTCTCTTTACTAAATGCATATTTGGAGGGCGAGGCAAGGCAGCTCTCTTAGAATCATAGAATGGTTTGGGTTGGAAGGGACCTGTAAAGGTCTTCTTGTTTCAACCCCGCTGTCATGGGCAGAGAGACCTCCCACCAGCCCAGGTTGCTCCAAGCCTCATCCAACCTGGCCTTGAACACTTCCAGGGATGGGACATCCACAACTTCTCTGGGCAACCTGTGCCAGTGCCTCACCACCCTCACAAGAAATAATTTCTTCATAATACCTAATCTAGATGTATCCTCTTTCAGTTTGAAACCATTACCCCTCATCCTATCCATCCTATCCCTACCCTCCCTGACCAAGAGCCCCTCCCCAGCTTCCCTGTAGCCCCTTCAGGCACTGGAAGGTGCTATAACGTCTCCCCAGAGCCTTCTCTTCTCCAGGCTGAACAGCCCAGCTCTCAGCCTGTCCTCATAGCAGAGGTGCTCCAGCCCTCTGAGCATTTTTGTGGCCTCCTCTGGACCTGCTCCAACAGGTCCATGTCCTTCTTGTGTTGAGGACCCCAGAGCTGGACCCAGAACTATAGGTGAGGTCTCACCAGAGCAGAGCAGAGGTGGAGAATCACCTCTCTGGCCCTGCTGGCCACGCTGCTCTTTAGCTTTTCTAGTCTAAATAGGTCTGGCTTTTTCAGTATCTACTGATGAAGCTTATCCAGAAAAATAAAATAAAAATACAGCCCATCACTCTTGCATAGACCAAATGGATGAAGTCTATGCCTTGCCTGAAGTGGAGCACCTTGCTGGGCAGAGCATCCCTGCTGAGCTCTCATCAGCATCAAGCAGCAGGAGGGCTGCATCCGCAGTGCCTCCTGAGGTTGCTATTCCTGCTAACACATCCCAGTCTCATGATAGTCATTTTCACAGGCACATGATATTGTTGACTTGCATTCAGCTTACGGTTCGCTTTTAATTAAAGCACCAACATCCTGGGGCAATGGGTTTTAAGTTTAAAAATAGGTGTAATAAAAGCAGGTTCAATAAAACAGGACAATGTAAGTTAACTAAGAATAGAGGCAACTGAAGGCTATTAAACATAACAGCCTCATCACCACTTCTTACTCAATAATTCCCAGAAAAACTGATTACCAGTAGGAGGATCATTTTGTGCACATCCTGGGAAGTTTGGAAGGTTTTTTTCCCTAGCTGTCACTTTCTGGCCCTGCTTGAAAATAGGACATTTGGCTAGATGAGTTCTATACCAGGCCTAGAAAAAGTTGTAGCTATTAAAAACGTCAGTCACCTTCAGCAAAGCTGTGGTGCAACCACGCTGCATCCCAACAGATCACTCGCACCAAGAGGGAATAAACTCTGCATTAGCCTTTGCTGATCCTGTTTCTGTCCTGATCCTGCTTTTGCAGTTCACCAGCTCTGTGTAATCCCAGGCTCTGAAATGCCTCCAGCTTTTTTCCTCTTCAGTGTTTATGAGTCTAATGAGCTTGACTTTCATTAAGAAGAATGGTGAATAGAATAAATACTGAATATTTGTCCCTATTTAGACAGAATTCCTGTACTGCAGGAGCATTTACCAGAATTCTGTTGAAAAACGCTCTGGTTCAGAGCAAGTAGTCCTACTCCAAATAGTCTGATACAGATGGCAAATAGATTCAAGGGCAAAGGACTGGGAGAAGAAACAGCTGATTCCTTGGACAAATTCTTTCCTTTGCTGAATATCTTACTGTTGGACGCAATGTCTGCAAACCAAATGTGAAACCTGTTATCTCGTCATGATGCTTAGCACAAAAATAACCCCAAGCATTTCTTTGCTGGTTGAATGGGTAAAAGCATCACCAACCAGTGCCAGAAGACAAAAACCTGACAGTAAAAGAGTCAATGGGTGCCATTCTTGATATGAATATGATGTCTTCCACCTTCCCTCAGAAGGAAAGACAAGTTGCCTTCAATTTGAAAGGAGGAGTCAAAGGAGAGATGCACAGAAAGCAGGACCAGATGTTCACAGGATGACCAGGAAGCTCACCCTGGCTGTGGCAATCTGAAAGTACTCAGGGCAGCAAGGCTGGTGAAGGGCCTGGAGAACAGACCTTGTGAGGAGCGATTGAGGGAGCTGGGTCTGTTCCAAGAGGAGGCTGAGGGGGGATCTCATCATGCTCTACAGTTACTTGAAAGGACATTGTAGAGAGGTTGGT
>NW_009706273.1:4240-54395 GCF_000703405.1 Apaloderma vittatum | reverse complement strand
AGACCCTGGAACAGACTGCCTGGGGAGGGGGTTGAGTCGCCATCCCTGGGTGTGTTCAAGTGTCGTTTAGATGTGGTGTTGGGTGATGTGGTTTAGGGGTGACCTTGTAGTGTAGGGTCAATGGTTGGACTCGATGATCCCAAGGGTCTTTTCCAACCTGAATTGTTCTAGGATTCTATGATTCTATGTTTTACACCCCAGATTAGACTCCATTTGGGTTCTAGGAAAATTCTCTTTGGCTCCCTGTTTCATGTGACCAACATGTTCCACCTCCAGACAAGGTGACAGGCTCACAGTGGTCATTCTGGTTCACCTGCAGATGCAGAAGTAGAAAGCTAAACCAGGAGCACCAACAAAAGTGGAGTGAAAAAGCAAGCCAGAGCATTTCCCAACATGGAGATCCACCTGGAAATCTTTCTTCTCTTTCCATCAGGGTCAAAAGTAACAGGCAATGAGAGCTTAAAAGGGCACTTGCAAGGGCAGACTATCCAGCTATCCTGCCTGATGGGTCAGCCAGAGCCCAGCTGAGGACAGCAGCAAGGAAAGCTATAAACCAGCAGAAATCACTGTCCAGAAGGCACAAAAACCACAATGACAATGAGCAAAAATTATTGGCGAATAAAAGCAGCAGCAAAAAAGCTGAAGGTCTAACTTACATAAGGTCTCCTTTCCGCTTTCCAGCAGCCCTGACAAATCACGTATAACTATCACTGCAATTGAGCATTTTCTGTGATTTTTATAAGTCATAGCATAAGGCATAGCAAAGTCAAACTATATAACAGCAACTCTGCCACGCTTGTCTAGAGGGAAGCCACGAGATTCCTCTGCAGCTATTTCCTTTCGGTGTCTATCATCATAACTAAAGCCCAAGCAGTTGATGCGTAAACAAAAGAAGTTGTTTCTGTTCTGTTTTAAGCAGGAGTGAGAGCCTGATTGACCAGGGAAGCATTTGAGTGACCATCCCTGGAGGTACTGAAAAGATGTGAAAATGTGGTGCTTAAGGACATGGTTTTGTGATGGACCTGGGTTAATGGTTGGACTCATGATCTTAAAGGTCTTTTCCAACCAAAATGATCCTAAGATTCCTTTATGAATGTGTTTAAAAAAAAAAAAAAAAAAAAAGACATTGCAACTGCTTTAACTCCTGGCATTTTCCAACAGCATGTGAACTGTTCAAATCCCAAAATGCCCAAACTGCCCAATTAGATCTATGTTTTTCTTCTCTTCATTTACTCTAAGACTATTTGCAGCAAAAGCAGGAAGAATTATAGAATTATAGAATCGTATCAGCTGGAAGAGACCTAGAAGATCATCAAGTCCAGCCTTTGTCCCAGCCCTATCAACCTACTAAACAATTGCCCCCAATGCAACATCCACTTGTCTCTTAAACACCTCCAGGGACGGTGACTCAACCACCTCCCTGGGCAGCCTGTTCCAACAACCCTTTCAGTAAAGAAATTCTTCCTAATATTTAACCTGAACCTCCCCTGGAGCAATTTAAATCTATTTCCCCTTGTCCTATCACTCTCCACTAGGGAGAACAGACCAACTCCTGCCTCTCTACAGTCTCCCTTCAGGGAGTTGTAGAGAGCAATGAGGTCTCCCCTCAATCTCCTCTTCTCTAGGCTAAACAGCCCCAGATCCCTCAGTTTTTCCTCATAAGGCTTACGTTCTAAGCCCTTTACCAGCTTAGTAGCCCAAAAGACACGCAATGAGTAGAGGACGTTAGAACTGAGATGAGTTACAGGGCCCCTAAGTGAGGGATATTCCCAACTGACCTTTGCAGAACCACAGAAAACTCAACCATTCTGCTGGGATGCCTAGTGGGTGCCCCTGGGAGACAACCAAAGCACACTGGGAGAATGGTCTTTGGAGAGAAAGCTCAATTCATTTCCTTCCCATAAAACCATTTGCAGTCACAGAAAAGGCATTTTGATCTTTCTCACATCCTCACTTTACAAAAACAGGGAATAATTATCTCTCTGATCAAGAGCTGCACGTTGATTAAAGCACTTCAATTCCTCCAGTGGAAGGTGTTACAGAAATAGCAAGTTTGCCAAATCGCCGTTTCTGTGCCTTGCTGTACTCCAGAGTTTTTCCAAAGCAGAATCTCAGCCAAGAAAACAAAAAAAAAAACAACGCAAAAAGAACCCAATCAGTCAAAGTTCAAGATTTTTCGTGGTTCACCGCTCATCAGTTGTAAACCACTCCAGGCAAAAGTTCTCATCCTGCAGCTCTCCTACGTGATACTGGACAACGTGCACAAGCAATCTAATCTCACACAGTCACTGTGCACAACCCAACAGAGGTATTTAGCAAGTTGGAGATAAAGCTACTCTTCTGGCCAGCGGATGGATTGACCAGACAGATACCACCCATGGGAAAAACAGCTCGGGGAAGCCCACAGGGAAAAGCATTGCTGTTTTGCAGCCTGGGATTTCACAGACAAACAACACGGCTTTTGGCTTCACATCTAGGACACGCTCTAATAAAAAACATTTCCAAGCACAAGAATAGATCGTGACAACGGGCACATGACGCAGTGTCAACAGTACCACCCTAAAAGATACTCTTATCAAAACCACACACAACCTCTCTCCTGCTGTGGAGGAGACTAAGGCAGTCCAGACCCAAATTAGGCAAAAATCTCCATCATACCAAGGGATAAAGCCTGCACTCAACGATCCTTTCACCAGCTTTCTCAAGGAGCAAAGGAATGTCTTTCCTTGACATAGGTCAAGTCACAATCCACTCTCTGTGACAAATAACAGCAGAGTTTGAGCACTCTCCCACAATACCACAGACTGAACAAGTCCAGAGGACTAATATATACACATATATTCATTACTCTCTTCCTTAACTGTCCATGTGTTTAAAAAAAAAAATAATTAAATGCTCACAAAGTTGCTTTTATTTGCATTAAACACAGATTTTATTTTATTTTTTACATAGAAGCCAAAAATGCCAGGAGGACCAGAGCCTGACAAACAGCTCAGTGAGAGCAGGACTGGCCTCCTTGGGTTTAAATCTTGATTTTTACAGCTAAGGGAAAAAGGGTGCAATCATAGAGGCAGGCAGCTGCAGGGCTCTGAGCGCACCAGCATTTTGTAGATCACAGAATCATAGAATTGTTAGGGTTGGAAAAGATCTTTAAGATCGTTGAGTCCAACTGTTAACTCAGCAATGCCAGGGCCACCAGTAAACCATGTTCCGGAGCACCACATGGCTTTTTAATACCTCCAGGGATGGGGACTCCACCACTTCCTTGGGCAGCCTGCTCCAGGGCTTGACAATCCTTTTGGGGAAGAAAATTTTTCGAAATATCCAATCTAAACCTTCCCTGGAGCAACTTGAGGCCATTTCCTCTTGACCTATCATTTGTTACTTGAACAGACCAACGCCCACCTTACTACAACCTTCTTTCAGGCAGTTGTAGAGAGTGAGGTCTCCCCTCAGCCTCCTCTTCTCCAGCTGAACAACCCCAGGTCGCTCAGCCGCTCCTCATCACACTTGTCCTCCAGACACTTCCCCAGCTTCGTTGCCCTTCTCTGGACCCACTCCAGCACCTCCACGTGCTGCCTTCTCGCTGTGCAGAATGAGGTGGGAAAGGAGATAATTATTTCCACTTTATGATGGTTTTCATCTCCTAGGCAGGTTACAGGGCGTTCCTCACAGTTTAGCCCCTTGCTGCAAATCAGAGATGCCAGAGGAGAACCCAACCCAACAAAGCTTTGGAAACAAGGGGAAAAGGAAAGGAGGAGATCACAGCCACATCCCACTCCTGCAGCTCAGATCCTGGTGTGCTATCGTCTCCATCTTTCAAAAAGCAGTACCAGGCCATTTATCTGGGTGGTCTTTCATTAGCACCCTAGGAATAAAGTTGTTTCCCACGTGAGCTGTTTCTCATATGGCATTAATTTATTCTCATATCTTAACTGACATGAAGAGGGACAGGGCCATGGTCTGAGCTCAGCTGTCCCAGTATAGCCTTGTGTGACAGCCATGAGCTGCCACATCCATCAGAGGACACCTTTCCATTTCCATCCCAGTTAATCCACACTAAGTTATGGTCTGCATCAAGCTCCTGAAGGCAGAAGTTAACCCAGCAGACAGGCTGGTAACACACAAGTGTAGAAGCTCAAGTATCAGGGCACGGGATAGCAGAACTGAATACCTGGAGTTCCCAGAGTTCAGGTCAAGCCTTTGCATGCAACAACCCCTCCCAGACAAGCACTAAAAGCCAGAAGAGGCCCTCATTGAGTATCTTCTCCTTAATAAAAAACTTCGTTGGAAAGGAAAAGAGAGAATCAGGGAGGCGAAACCCCGCTCCAGGCATTAACAGCTCAATATGTGGACATCCTTCAGGGTGCTTCCCTCAAGTGAAAGAACCTTGAGAAGAGATTGAGCAGACAGCTTGGGCATACAGATTGCCACAGGCATTTTTTTTCTTCACTTCGGAAGTTTAAAAGCAGCTCTTCAGTCTATTTTGTGTTACATGATGGAAGGGAAACCTTGGCAGACAGTCAAGATGCTCTAAGGGCTGCTGACCACGTTGCTATCAGAGGTAATTTTTTTTTTCCTCCTACTCTGTTCCAGATCATAACAAGTATCTTGGACTTGAAGGAATAACAAGGGGAGATAAATGCATTGTAAAAAATTATAATCGTATTTTACATTAATTTAATTTTTTCTTTCCCCACATAAAAAAAAAAAAAGAAAAAAAAAAAGGAAAAAGTTTTCCAAACCATTTCTCTCTCGCTCTCCTTGCAAGAAATTTATCTGTACAGTCACCAAAAAGGCACCCATCCTCTCTTTGGGGCTTTGACATCAAAATCCCTAAGTAGAAGAGTGTACCACCGAGGCAGATATTTTGAGGGATGAATAGTTTATAGCAAGCCATAGTTCTGCCTTTATTTATTAGCCAGGCTTTTTCAGGCCCTGAGCTCTTCAGCGCATCTCAGAGCATCTGAGCTTTTCCAGCAGGTGAGGAAAGGATGCTTAATATTTCAGTTAGTAGCTTTGGCAGTCCCAGCTCATGATTGCCGCTAATTATAGGAAGGCATGTCAGGTATAAGGCACCTACTTTCAGCCTGCTTAGTGTTCTAACCAAAATACAGTCAACACATTGGAGGGCAATGGAAAAGTACAGCCTGATTCACAAACCCACAGCCCAACGCGAGGCTGTCACCTCTGCCTGAAGGACGCCCGTCCAAACAATCCCACTTTTTGTCACAGGAAACATCTGAATTATCTGCAGCACACTGGCTCCCGTTTCAGCAGGGCTGCTGGAACTTCTAAATATAGCACATGCAAAGCCATATTTCCGATTTATTTTTTTTTTTAATAGGCGTGATAAAAATCACTTGTCGGGTTAATCATCGCTTCACATCCTCTATAAGGATATCATGAGTATTTTGCAGAGATGCACAAGGACTCTTTGTGCCTTCCCATCCAAAAAACAGGGAAGGGAGCTCAGAGGCAGGAGGTGCATCTGCTGCTTAAGGCTACAAGCTCAAGAGGAGACTCACCCTGGACTTAATCCAGCACCAAACATGCTGCAGCTATTAGAAGAGGCAAATAAAAGGAAAAGCAATACCTCTAAAGCCACGTACAAGCAGTAGCTCCCGACTATTGAAGGGATACAACCTCTTGAATTTTCTCATCGCGTTTAACGCCAAACTGGTTTCATTTTATTAGGAAACTCATGATAGAAAATGGACAGATATTGGCCCGCGAGGTTTTCTCGCTGAAACAAGATGGCCCCAAGGCCCATCTCCTTGGTGGGCAGAGATGTCCCATCACACATACATGGACTGTGACTTCCAGTAACACAGGATTATTCCCCACCGCTCCTCATTCAGACTCTGCTTGAATTATTCAAGCAAAGGCTTTTCCATCGCCTCTCTCGACATTCTAGCTCCAGATGATCTCCATTAGACGCTGAAAAAGTTCAATGACTGTTAGCACCATCAACCTGCTCCTTAAAGACAGCTGAATTTTCAATTACCTGCCTCATATCGCGATACACATTTCCCCAAAGCATTTGCTGGCTGTGGCCAGTAGCCCTAGGAGTAACACAAAGGATCAAGAGGATAAAAAGATGGAGCCAGTTCCTGCTTGGCATGAGAAACACTTTTTTTTCCACCATCCAAAGGGCATGAATCTTTGATGAGCAAAGCTTTCCTGCCGACTGTCAATCCATTAAGGAAACGACACCAGAGCCGATTTCTCCAGCCCAGGACCCCCACAAAAGTCCTGCCTAGCTCAACAATTGCACTATGCCAGACAAACAAACAAAAATCTATAATAAAGTAAGTAGTGTTAATAAATCATATGGCGGCAGCAGGCTCTGGCCACAGCCCAACCTAATTTACAGGCGAGCTTGCAGGAGATGAGAGACAGGAAAAAGGTGGAATATGTGTGTCCCTTCCTCAACCTCAAATTAGGAAGTCACAGGGAAAACTGCATACGGACGTTGATATTTCAAGCAAAAGAACTGCTGCCAGAGCTGGGTGCTAAAACACTCAGGCTGGCCAAGTCTCCTCCATAACAATGCTGGACTATTTAAACGAGTAGATCGAGCTTGCTGGTCCCTTCCATGATTCATATCACAGACTTGGGTACATCTCGGAGTACCACACCTCCCTTTGCCTTCTTACATCCATGCCTAAAAAAATGCAACAAGGGATCGGAAAGGTCTTCCTCCACTTGAAAATACTCAAAGGCATAAGTTGCACGAACATGAAACTATGACCCAAATTCGCTCACCTCTCAGCCAAAGCCCGTGCGTTAATTCAGTTTTAAGAACAGAACCAGCCCAGACCAATTTCCTACTCTGACTGACTATTCACTGAAAGTATTTATTCATTCAGCAGTTCTCTGCATGGCTGAGAAGATCGTGCCCTGGTGCTTTCTCCTCACTTGTGGTGTTCCTCAAACTCTTGTCTAGAAGTTTGGGTCCTGCTCATTAGACAGGCAGAAGCTCCTTCCTCGCACATATTAGAAGGTCTCTAGCGAACAACTCAGATTTCAGAGGAACTGATGAATTTATTCTTGTGGGCAAACCTGTTTCTTCTCGATAGGCTTAATGCTGTCTGCAAAACTGAGTTATTAGCATGTGGCGTTCCCCAGTGGCTACAATTTCACACAGCAGATGTGTACGGAGGAAACCACAAGATAGACGAGTTAGCTGCCTGGGGTCGTACAAGAAACAGTATAAAATAAATGTGTCAGAATCACACAATAGCTTGGGGAAGAAGGTTGAACTCTTTGAGTCTTCTGCTGTCAGGTATTAAAAAAAAAAAAAAGACCAAACAAACAACAAACTTATCGAAACTGGGGTACATACAAAAAAAAAAGCTTTATGTGTATGCCTGGGTAATGAATGGACTGTACAATTCAGAGCTGAATGAAATCACATCTCCTCTGCTTTATCATAGGGCTTGATATAGGAAAAAAAAAAAAAAAAAAGGGATTTCTTCTTTAACCCATTGAACTGGTGGAGCAGAGCTCATGACCCCACTACTCCACTCTTTTATGCAGGTCAAGGCACACCATTAAATGTGAACTCTTCCAGCTGAGATAGAGCATCCCTTAGATGGATAGGAAGGGCTCAGCATGATGAACCCATTTTCCTTCCAAGTATTTCAGCTTCACCCATTCACTAGGCTATTATGCATCTACCTCAAATAGCCATCAGTTGGGAGGTTTCCTAGGCTGGAGTCACTAAACACTTGCTAAAGGAGAGACAGATGTTCCATCTGGGGCAAACCAGCCTTTTTAAAAAAAGAAAAAGAAAAAAGAAAAAACAGCACATGATTCCTGCACAGGATATGGATTTGGGATCTGCAGGACTCACACAGATTCTCTGCACAAAATCTTAGTTGCAAAGGAAAGCAAACAGCCCTGAAAGCAACAGGACATGACTTCAGAGCAAGGTTCGTGCCTTTGTGCATAAAGGCTCACCCAAACTAGTCCCATCGTTCTCTGGATTTCTCATCATCCAAGGGCTGTATTCCTTAAGCATAATGCAGACGTCTCCACCGCACTGGATTGTGAATAACACGAGCATCCTGACCCTCTCCAGACTCTCAACTGATATTAGAGCTATGTGGTCTGGTTGACCAAAAGCTTTGGCCGTGCTCCCTGTGGAGCACAAGGACTCCTGTCCTGCCTTAACGTAAAAATCCCCAGGAGTTTCTTCCACTGAGCTGCTTCCCAGAAAGCATTCGAGAGCAATGAAAGAAGTTCTGCTCTGTCAGCCAACACACAGAGCAAAAGGACCTGCAAAAACTATAAATCAAGGCAGAAATAAGCCCACTCTGAAGAGCACCCAAGCATCATCACTGTCATCTCTCATCTCTTCCTCAGTCTCCTCCCAGAAAGTCACTTCTCTCCGGCACAGAGAGGTTGGAACACAACCCCCATCACCACGTGGACAGACTCGTTTCCCTCCCCATCAAGAGAAATCTCCCTCCCACCAGAAGAAACTAGACTAGCTCTTCTTGAGTTGCGGCAGTAAATTCGGAACGCAGCGGCACAGGAGAAACAAAACAAAGGTGGTGCCAAATGGGATAAACCAGCTCATAAAAGCAATTGCACCACAGATCGTATTGAGCTCGCTAAATTGCTTCTAAAAATTATGAGGCCTGGACTGATATAACAGGCCGCCTTGAGCAACAATTTATAGGTTTATTGGATTATAAATTTAAGTCAACAACTCTAGCAGGGTACAGATTAAGAATCTGCTTTGGAAGCATAATTATCATAATGCCATAAATAGGGATACACGGCACCTCCCCCTTCTTTTGCTCTTTATTACATTTAGGATTTGCTTTAATTTATGTTGAAAATTCTGCAGCATTCTCCAACGGCATCTTTTTAACTGAATCATTTTTCTGTACTTGAAAAATAATAAGAAAACACCCCACAAACCTGAACATCTACGCAGGGGGATACACAGAAGCAGGAGGCAAAAGATCTACCATGTAGAATGATAAATTAGGAAGCAATGACATCTAAAATTGAGATCCAAGGGACAGATTCTCCAGCAACCCATTTGGCTGATGAATGGAGAAGAGAGGCGAGAAATGTACCTATTGTAGCAGACAGGCAGATGTGAAAACCACAGGCCTGAAGATACGTGTTTGGAGGCTTTTCGTTATGGTCCTAGTTTGCTGGTCAGAACACAACTGGTCAAGCAAAGCTATTTTGTAGCCTTCAAAATACACACAGTAGAAAATAATTCAAAAAATAATAATGGAAAAATAATGAAAAAAAAAGAAAAAAAATGAGGAAAAAATAATAAAAAGAAACTATAAGAGCTAGAGGGAATGCCCTGAATCTAGAAATTCACCCCAAAAGTTGTCCTTTGGGGCAGAGACACAGCTTTACTTGTCTTCTGAGGACACACAGCAGCATCTGAACACATCGCAGACACTAGAAAGAGATTCACTGCTTGCTTAGTCCAGAACCCAACCAGCTCTCCACCTTTTACAAGCCCCCCAAGAATTCAATTTAATTTAATTTACCACCACTCTGTGCACCTGCTCTAACCCAGTGTTGTACTCTCCAATCATAGGGTTTTTTAGTGTAACACATTCAGAGAAAACAATGCAGCCGTTTCTAAGGATGAGCCGTCATCAGATCCTCCAGAGTGAGAGTTACGGAAAGGCCAAAAGAATCGATAGATCTGTGTGCAGGTTCAAAAAACAGCCAATAAGTAATAAAAGCATCTTGAAAACAACTGTATCGAACATCCCCGTACACTGAGTGAGGCAAAGGAAAACCAGTAGGCCAGTAAAACACTGAACTGATCTCCTTATGGCCTTAAGTTGTGCCAGGGGAGGTTCAGGTTGGATATTTGGAAGAATTTCTTTAATGAAAGGGTTGTCAGGCATCAGAACAGGCTGCCCAGGGAGGGGGTTGAGTCACCATCCCTGGAGGTGTTTAAGAGACGGGTGGATGTTGCGTTGAAGGACATGGTTTAGTGGTGTTGATAGGACTAGGACAAGGGCTGGACTCAATGACCTTGAAGGTCTCTTCCAATTGAAATTGTTTATGATTCTATGACCCCTCCAGTGGGACAGACTGCTCTGGAGAAACACCTTGATGATGTTTTGCTTGGACCATGCCCCAGTCCTAAACGTGTGAACTCTCCCCACTTTCTGCAGGAGATCTTGTTCTTTCTTCCCTCATTTCATGAGTATCTCAAAGGAGATCATGCCTGACTTTGGCCACAAAGAAGAAATGCTGCTCAACAGCCATGAAAAAGGTGGTGTTTGCAGACACAAAAAACCCCAAAAACCCAAAACAGTCCAGCAAACTTGACCACTTTGCACTTCGTTTCTCCTTGTCCACAAATGGGAAGGATCATGTACTGCGAGCATTCACTTGATTCAAGGATTGCTTTTTCTTTAACGAGCACAGAAAGCAGAGTAAACCCACCTTTGTGACTGAGAAAAAAAGGAAGAGCTACAGGAGATGATGCCGGTTGATAGAAATACAGCCCATTTTCCCTAAAAAAAATAACAATAAAATAACAGAAAAAAATAACAACATGCCAGGAAAGCTTTTCCAGAGGAATCTGAACAACCAACAACTTCACGTAACAGCCAAGGAGATCTCTGCTGCACTCACACTTTATTTTTGCCCCTGCCTGCAGAAACAAGCAGTTAAATCTTGAATTTTTCAGAGGCTGTAAGGTGGATATCTCTTTGCTTGTAAAAGGTAGCATTCTGCTTGTGAGCCTTGAAAACAATTAAGAATATTTGCTCCTTGAACTGAGCCCATTGCAGGACACCTACACTCATTTGGCTCCAAGATGACAGCAGTTGGTACATTTTATAGGCAACAAGCAGTTGTATCAAGATAACCCAACCTTTTGCATCTTCCCTATGAGCCTTCTTGCAGGAAGAGCAACATTTTCAAGAGACTGATCTGAATAATTTGGTTTTCGATATTTGCTAAGCCCACAAAAAAAAAAAAGAACAAAAAGATACACAATGGCCCCGAAGTTGCCCTTCAAGCTCGGAGAGCACAAAAGTAAAGTCTCTGTTCACTGGCAGCAAATCAATCCTGACACCCTCTCCAGGCCTCTGAGAAAATTAAAATCGTTTTTAACACCCAAACTCTGACATCTGGAATTTGACTGCAACAGGACCCCGAGGAGGATAAATTGCTGTAATTTTACAGACGGGAATGACAGAGCAAACAGCTCTGGGGGAGTTCCCTACTATTTAAAATAATTAGATTCATATGTATATAAAACCTCCTTCCACCCAATTATATGAAAGCAAATCTACTGTAGAAAGCTCTAACAAATATCAAGCAGCAGCTAAACACACAAGAAGCACATGAATAATTTCACAAGCTTTCATCATCGGTGTTAGTGTCCTTACACAGTGAATAGGGCTTAATAATAGAGCTAAAGTCCTCCTTAAGCAGAATTTCGGGAAGCCAAGAAAAACAAACCATAATCCTATTTCAAGCCAGCGCTATGATCATAGACAAAAGTGTTTAAACAAAACTCAAGATGTTGATACATGAATTACAAAGCTCAAAGCCTCTTTTTCACTAATTCAGAAGACAGACAAAAAGGATTTCATCACGATCCCACAAGCAAAGTGGGAGTCCACAAATTTGCCAGTACATTTGCTCAATGATCTTTTCCCCAAAACACGTCCACGTACTTTTTTTCCTCCACTTACTATTTCCTTCCTGGTCATTTTTTTGCTTCTCACTATCCAGGTAAGAGAGTGTACGCTCTCGATTTTGGGACAGGTTGACCTCTTCCCCATACATAGTTCTCGCCAGGAGGAAGGGCATCAACTCATCCTCTCCACATGATGCAAAGCCATCCAAAAAGGCAAGTTCTGTTTCTAGGAATAATAAATCTTAATAAATTTTTCAACAAACTCAGAGGGAGGGTTGGAAAACAAATTTCTACATTCCCATGCCCCTTCTTGAAAGCAGATACTTCCTAGAGTCTCACAGTTATGAGACCTCAGCACTTTATTTTCTTTTTCTTGACCCCGAGACACATTTATTTTACTTTTCCAAACTCACCAGAATGACCACTATCGCACAAAATATTCAAGGGGCAAGAAGAACAGAGAGCTACTTCACCATGACAAATTCTTGTCGAAACAGAATTTCTCTCCACCAACTCTCAAAAAAAAAAAAAACAACAAGATATTTTTGGATATTTAGCTGCATTTTCCAAGACCTGGTGAGGCACGATGCAGGATGCTGCACAAGAATTCATTTCCAATTAGAAGATATCAGGACTTTGCATTTTGAAAAGCTTCATCTGAGGTTAAGAGGCTTGAGAGCGATTTCTGGACTTGACCCTAATGCACTCAATTTTGACCCCTCATAGCATAAAGCAGCACTATTTGAGATTAAAATGCAGCACAGCGGTTTACAGGTACGGGCACGCTTACCACAGCTGCCTTCGAGGATTTTTTGAGCTACCCACGATCCCTACCTTCAAAACAGAAAGGATTTCGGTCTTCATCAGATGAGAAATGATTAAATTATTCTTTGTACATCTCTTTACCGCCCTGACGCACAAAGCTGCCTGATTATTTTAAGTGCACTTTAATCCAGGTGCTCCAGAATGTGCTTCCATGCCAACTCCCCCCACACCCCTGCAGCACTGGGTGCACAACGACAAGTCAAGGGTGCTCCTTTTATTTGGGGTCACCTCTGGTTTTTGCAGGTGTCTTCGCATCTCTCTGCGTATTGGGACCACCCCAGTCTGGACCGCAGCATCCAGGTGGGCTCTGTGGAAGTGTTCCCACTGAATACGTGGCATCAACTGGAGGCAGGAGTATTTTGCACCTGTGGTTTTAAATTAAAAAAAAAAGCTGGCACACCTCTAGTTGTCATCTTGTCTTCCAGGGGAGGCTATGAAGGTGATGAGGGGGTTGGAGCACCTCCCCAGTGAGAAGAGGCTGAGAGAGTTGGGGTTGTTCAGCCTGGAGAAGAGGAGGCTCCAGGGAGACCTTATAGAACCTTCCAGTGCCTGAAGGGTCTACAAAAAAAGAAGGGGAGGACTCTTGATCAGAGAGTGAAGGGATAGGACAAGGGGTAATGGTTTCAAACTGAAAGAGGGTACATTTAAACTAGATAGAAGGAAGTTCTTCAGTGTGAGGGAGGTGAGACCCTGGCACAGGTTGCCCAGAGAAGCTGTGGATATCACCTCCCTGGCAGTGCCCAAGGCCAGGTTGGACGGGGCTTGGAGCAACCTGGCTGGGTGGGAGGTGTCTCTGCCCATGGCAGGGGGGTTGGAACTTGGTGATCTTTCAGGTCTTTTTCAACTCAAAACCATTCAATGGTTCTATAATTCCAGACATCGAGCCCCAGTCTGCAACATGCCAGCTGCTCAGCCCAACCTGACACGTGGCTCTCCAGACACTGACTATAACTGGTATCCCATTCAAAGAGCAGCAGTTCTGCAATCGTGATTTGCCCAATACAGAATGAAAATCCCAGTAAGGTTCAGCTACTTGCCTCTCAGTGTTTGAACCTGATGCTGAGACCAGCTCTTTCGACTTTTTCCCCCTAACACTTGGAACCCATTTATTTATACCCAGCCAAGAAATTATTCTATATAAATTTAGGCTCAAAGCCCATATCCTTCTCCCTAAACACCTGGAAGAGGCAAGAAAAAATCCATACAAGCAGCAATCTGCATTTCAGAAGGAAGCTACCATCCTGACATGCTCTCACTGTCCTCCTGAAGGCAACAGGAGCTGTGGGTCACCTTAAATCAGGAGGTCATTTGAGACTTGGGGGGATGCCCCAGCATCCTTGCAATATGAGGATTTAATTTTAGCACTTATCATTGAGAACTGTGTAATCTTGTACCATGCTAGGGTGAAAAACTTAGGTTCCCCAGCCCCCAATCTGACAATCAGACAACACAGAAGCATAACCTGGTCTAGTGGGAGGTGTCCTTGCCCATGGCAGGGGTGTTGGAACTAGATGATTTTTAAAGGTCCCTTCCAACCTAAACCTATTCTATTCTATTCTATTCTATAACCTACCACGGTTCTTCCTACACATGCTACTTCTCTTCAGCCAAATGACCTCAGAGTTGGACTTTGAAGGTTTGAGTCATTCATCACCGCTCAACTCATCTGAAAAATAACTTATTACTGTCTTGTCTTTTGAGGGGTTAATGGAGAAGACAGCCCATGCGTGGTCAAAAACTTGCACCCATAACCTTTCAAGCATGCATCGGTGATTCTCAGCGAAGGACAAGAACACAAGGTCTGCATGGAGCAACGAGCTACTTAATAATGCTGCTCAGAGGAGACAGCCCAGCAGTCTCACAGCATCAGGAGAGGGAAAAGTGTCCATACAGTGAAAAGCCAAAAAGCACACAAAAAGGCAGTATGCAGGAAGAAACAAAGTCAGTGTATTTTTTTAAAATTATTTTTTGCCTTCATAAATCCATAAGGGTCAAAATTATTGATCAGAAGCCTTTTATCTTTGTTATTTTTACTTCGAGGGTGTCTCACAGGCCTGGCAGATCGGCTTCTGTGCACTCAAAAGGGTGATGGCTGGGTACATCAACCTTGGAGCCAGGGGAAAAACAAGAATCCTCAGAGCTAACACTGAAGGGTGTGAAAGCTGCACTTCCAAAAGCCTTGGCCTCCCAGGAGATGAAAAATGCGGTGGAAGAGAGGTCCTAGAGCCTTTACAGACCAATATCTCATTCATGCTTTCCCCAAGTACAGAGACTACAGAAAATAAGTTTGGTAAAGAAAGAAAAAGAAAGCAGAGAAAGAAAAAAAAGCCAAAAAACAGACTCTTAGACCCAAACTCTTACAACTAAAATAGGAGTAAGCTAGATGTACAGATGCAATAACTATTAATCGAGGCACATCATGAAGATGCTACAGAAAAACAGAAGGTATGTCCTCTCTGAAAACACCAGTAGGGGCAAAGCAGGAGCTAAGGACCGGACCCCACAGTGCAGCCAACAGCAGCATTATCATGATGCTCACTGGCCCTTTTCCAAAAAAGCCAGAGCTCTAAGCTACCAAAACATACGTCAGTCAAAACGTTACTGAGCATAAGCCTGTTTGGCAGGAGATGTGGGATTGGCAGGGCCAGGATGCAGAGAACAGAGCTTATTTAAACCTGGGATTTTGAACCCAAACATCACGGGCAGGGACAACACCCAATCCCTGCTCACCTCAAGGATGCAAAAGAGCAGAGCTTTTACCCAGATGTAGTTGTGAACCAACACAGGAGATGTGTTTTGCACGCCAAGACCACATCGTCCGAGGACAGATTAGGGCAAAACCCTCTGGTACCCCCCATCTAGCCCCATGTCTGATGTCTCAAGTGAACACTGCTGTATTCGGAGGGCACATGGAGAAATTAATTTTCCCTCTCGCACGCACGGTTTTCAGAGCTGGCTTTGCAACATCATCCTTCCCTGATGCTCCAAAGCTTTCCAAAAACACCTCAAATTTCTTCCTTTATAAAGGAGATGAATGGTTCCCAGCTACCTCCAGGGAGGTAGTGGGAATATTGTGCAATAATCCCATTTCCTCATGCTGAGCCAGACCCTGAAATCTCCATCCTGGACAGGGCACACACCTCAGACACCCAAAAAATGGGCAACACGGTACAATTCCTCTACATATGTTCATGAACAGCCATATAGTACCAAAGACTAGAGGCACTGCAGGCAGTCTCAAGTCAGACATACCTCTCATAAACCCTCCAAACAGTCTGAAAATCAGCCTGAAAACCAGCCGGAACCACAAGGTGCTTGTAGAAGGAGATATCAGAGGAACCTGCTAAGTCAAGGTCTCTATTACTAAGACATCATCATTCCCATCCTTCAAAAGATACCAATTTTTCACCTAGAAAATGATTTTTCTGGAGCTAACTGGGTGTGATTTAATGCATCTGCTATTCTTGCATCTCAAAGGGGAGACAAGATTTTAAAGACCACCACTTGCAGATTTTTCCTTTCAGCTCCATGCTGGGAGTCCTCTCCTGATCTCAAATGCCCCTTTTATAACATATCCCTAAATGTATTTTTTTTGTCATCACTCTCTATAGTCTTATCCATTCCAGTATGGAAAAGAAGTGATTTTAAAAGGTTCAGCCAACATTTGTAAAATTAACTTGATACTCCGTCTCTGCCATGTAGTCAGGCTTGTTTTACAAGCTTTTTATTCCCTGGACAAGCATTTCAGCACACAGACCTGGCTCCCCCACTCCTTTTGAAATCTCTAAGGCTCTTCTGACCATTCAAAAATGTGCCAAATCAGACTGCAGGTGACGTGGAACAACCTCGTGCCCTTGACCCCTCCACACACAGCGATGGATCGGTTCACTCACACGGGTCTTTTTGTATGGGAAGCAAGGTGACTTCTCAAATGACATTAGCAGAAGGAAAAAATCAGGGGGAAAAAAAAAAGGGAGTGGGTATTTCCACTGTGGGAGCTGCTTTGAGGGGGTGGTATCACAAAGAGGAACATCTTTAGCTATCGCTGCTATAATTAAATCTGGGCACAAACAACAGCTGCACAGACAAGCCTGGAAGCAACAGGGGTAGCAATATTCACTCTATAATACAACAGCTGGACTCAGCACTACCCCAGGGGTCATGAAACAGCCTTGATTTGGCACAACCAGCTCTGACCCCAGCTCCTTGCCAAACATACAGCTGGCCACGGCCGCTCCTTATGCAGGAAAAGTCGACCTCTGTGCCCTGCAGCTTCATTCATGCAAGAGCTCAGGGTGTCTAATATCTATAGAAGTCTAACGTCACACTCATCACTTCACTTGTACCCCTCAATCTGTTTGCTAAATCCTGTAGCCAGTTTGCTAAACCTTGTTTTTCCTCTGGACCTGGCATCGCTGGTTTAACAGTTAGACTCAATCTTGAAGGTCTTCAATCTAAACAATTCCATGCTCTCTGACATAGGTTTCTATGCCGTTATTAACATCTTCCTTCACCACAAAGAGGTACAAGGAACACTGCAGATCAGTAGAGAGAGGAAACTGGAGCTGCAGAGCTCAAGTAGGTTTTGAATTGCTCCAAAGAAGACACAAACATACACAGAAGAAGCAATGACAGCCTGTAAGTTTTTTAAATTTTCCTTTCTCCTTCTCCAGAAGTTTCCACCCAATTTTAACACCTACTGCCCAGCAGCATAAGAGAAAGACGGTCCTGAAAAAGTTGCTCAAATACTTTAAAAAAGAAGTAGAAAAATATGAATAACGCTGTTCAGCAGAAGGAACACACTCTGCCTCTTTCTGAGAGCTGCATGTCACCAAGCTCTTTTCCTTACAGATCTCAAAGCAAGGGAAAAACAATCTCTCTCTTAGTCTGGTGTTGTCTTAAAATCAGCATCATCAGGAACAAGAGGACAAGAACTCATTGTCCTCAGGAAGCTCAAGTGCAAATGAGATATCCGAGTTAAAAGGAGTCTGCATTTGAACAGTGTGATGATACTTGTGTTGCAGCTCTTAGGACAGAGATTTTAGCTATTTTTCTCCTGGCAAGCAAAGAAGGAGAACACAGGAGGAGGGAGAAAAACAGGACAGAGATGTGGGGGAAGAAATGGGCATTAATTAAATAAAAAACACAAAGCAATGTGTAATTTTACTGTCGTGGGAGGGGGGGGATGTTCATTCAGCAGAATGAACAGAATTGAACAAGCTGGAATCACTGCAGAAATTGAGAAGCTGGAGCCTTTCCTTTCCCCCTGTTGCTTTTTCTGTCCCCAAATCCTCTGGAGGCTTCAGAGGGTCTGTTCCCAGCAGGGACACTGTCCACCTCATCCATGGCCATCCCTACAGAAGATACCACCAAGCATCAGCACCAGGGCTGGAAGACCTCTTGCCCTGGACCACATTCATCCTTCCAACTTCACCGCAGCCTTCTGAAGAAGGCAAGCCCAGGAGTTGCCTCAAAAACCATTACAGCATACCCTTGCCTTCTGTTTGCTCTGTTAAGCGCTTACATTTGGCATTGCAAAGCACCTCTGAAAAAACACCTTAGTCGGTGACAACAATTATAATAGGGGCTTTAGCAGTCATTTCAGCCTCTTCTCATTCTCTCATGACTTTAAGTATTGGTTGCAAGTGTTGGAAAATCTCAAATTTAATTTGTTTTCAAGCCACGGAAGTACTGCACTAGTGAAAAAAGTGAGTGCTGGCAGTTTTAGTGCTAACTGCTCATAAACCAGTCAACGCACAAACCTCAGATGTTTCCAAAATTCCCCCTCCAGTATGATATCCAGTGTTGCTGATGGGAGTCATTTACAAAGCAAAGATAAAGCAGGAGCAGTAGATAAAGAGGAGCAGCATCTGATGGGCAAGATGACTGTCCCCATTTGCAGACAAGTCAGAGGGAGTGAGGAGAGGAGAAGAGAGGTCTTCATCTCCAAAGTGCTTTACAAAGGAGCCCTCAATAATAAGAAGAAAGAATTTCTATGCTTAAAGGGTTGCCAGCCATTGGAACAGGCTGGCCCGGGGGGGGGCTGAAGAGAGGTCTTCATCTCCAAAGTGCTTTACAAAGAAGCCCTCAATAATAAGAAGAAAGAATTTCTATGCTTAAAGGGTTGCCAGCCATTGGAACAGGCTGCCCAGGGAGGTGGTTGAGTCACCATCCCTGGAGGTGTTTAAGAGACAAGTGGGTGTTGCACTGGGGGGAATTGTTTAGTGGGTTGATAGGGCTGGGACAAAGGCTGGACTCGATGGTCTTCTAGGTCTCTTCCAGCTGACACAATTCTATGATTCTATAAGGGATACAAGTCAGGAGAACACCATGGGTCCAAGAGCATCCCAAGCACAGCAAAGAAACGAGCCCTAAAAGGTCGCAGAAAAGCAACCAGCAACTCTCTCCAGCTTCACTCGTGAGCTGCTGCATCACCCTGACACCAGCGGTGACGGCTCGCCACCATTCATCAGGTTTTATAGGCTTGGCCGGCATCGTTTTGAAGGAACTGGCAGGAGCATTTCTAGCCCTCACTCAACTTGAGGTGAACCCATCCCTCACTGCTGGCAGCCTCGGAGGCGAATATGTTCCTCTGGGGAAGGCAAGTCAGTGTGCCCAGCATCCAACTGCACATAACGACAGGCTGGAGAACAAGTGACAATTGATAAGGAAAGCCATTCAGGAGCACAGGCGGTGAATTATCTCATGAATCACACCTAGACAGAGAGAACTCTGCTAAACCTTAACCCTGTTGCAAACCGTAATTGTTTAGCTCCAGTTGTCAACTGACTTAATACCTTAAAACATCCTGACAGGTCAACTCAGCCAGAGACTAAAATGTGTGTAGCATCAGCAGAGGCGAACTTTCCCTCGTGTAACGATCCACCACACAGAGCCCACTGGCAATGGTCCAAGATTAAAAAAAGAGCACGCCCCCAAGTTGTTTCATATGGAAATTGCTGAAATATTGAGAGAAAAACTGAAAAAGAACCACGCTAACTGGATGCAGAACTAGTTAAAAAAATAATTTAAAAAAAACAACAAAAAAAAAACAAACAAGAGGAAGATTTGAACCAAGACGACAGCAGGGAGTCTCAGCCAGAGCTTCCCTCCCAGACCTCGCGCTCACAAGGAGAAAGCTGCCAGATTTACAATTGAAATGTTAATGAGCACAGGCTCTGGCAATCAGACACTCTGTCATTTAGACCTGGAGTGCTTGTGTTTTGCCAAAGAGACGAGAAATAAAATTAGAGCGTCCCGTTCTCCAGGGCTGGTGCAGATTTGCAAGCGAGTCACAAGATGCTTTTGCCTCCAGGGAGCATCTGCCTCTTGGTTGGAGCCTCCAACCAAGCCACGAGCTTGGTGCAGCCCATGCATGGGACACCTTGCTCCCAACCAGAATTTCCAATCCAATCCCTTACCTGGCAAAGCCAGGTTAGAAAAAACAAGCTGGTTAGCTCAGTCAGTTAAGCGTGGTGCTGAGAGTGCCAAGGTTGCGGGTTCAATTCCCGTTCGGTCCCCATATGTTGCCTGACCTAGTCGAGAGGTGGCGTCCCTGGTGACAGGGAGGCTGGATTAAAGTGATCTCTAAGGTCCCTTCCAGCCTAGGTCATTCTATGATTTACTTTACTTTAAACAAAAGTTTTCACCAATGTGTAAGATAAGGAGAAGGGAGAAAGATGGTCACATCTTCATCACTCTTCCCCAGCTGTAACTGCTGAGGTGCTCTCACACCTCAGTTCTGCTTCTAAGGAACAAGATCAGCATGGGAAAGTTCTGCTTCCTAGAGAGGGTAAAAGTGCTCTCTTGAATTATACAAAATTTCTAGGAAAGGAACAACTTTAAATAATTTATCTTGGCTTCTCCGCAGAGAATTTTATCCACTATATCCGAGCACAGAAACACAAGTTCAACCACAACCTCTCCCCAGGGGCTGTTTGGTCTCAGTGTGAAGACATCAGGTCTGGAGAATTGTTCCAGGACATATTGCAGCCCTTGAGGACATCATATCCCATATATATCACACGTAAGTGCCTGTATACATCAGCACCCTCCTGCAGCCACATCACTCTAAAAACAGCCATTGAAGAGCCTTTACAGCAATCTTGCACTGCTGTCATGTTCAGAGACAAAAATTTACTACCTCTTCCTGCCAGGAAGGTTTTAAGCAATCACATTGCAAGATCTCAGGCAGAAAAAGGTTTATGCTCAGGTAATTTGGCCACATGCTACAGGAGGAAGCTTAAAGAATCCTAATGTACACATGCAAATATCCAGTGGGACAGATTGTACTTAAAATGCAGGAAAAGCAGAGAAATCAATATGTGTTGCCTACCAAGGGTGAGAGAGGTTACACGTTTTCCTAACTTATTTTCCAGCCTTACCATGGGCAGCACAGCCCACAGCCAGCCACAACTCCACTTTACATCGCCTTGCTACAGGCTAAAGCACATCTTTGTTTTGGCCACTGTGACATTTGGTCCCCAAAGGACCAGTACACACACATATGAACCAGCTCACCATCACTTCAGCACTTCCATACGTGTCTTTTCAGTGCACTGAAAGTGTTAAATGCCACTTCATTCCTATCAGGCTGATGCTCCCTACCAGCAGATGAAGAAGAAAGATTAAACTGACACCTTGAAAGTCCAAACCTGGTAAGAAAAAGGCCAGGCCCCATCATAGTCATCACTCAGGGCTTTTATTGCAATAAAAAAAAAACAAACCCTCCAGGGGAAAGACAGAATGTTATGGCAAGAAGCACAAACACAATCCAGGTTGTTTAGGAAGACAAGATTATGAAAAACCAACCCCAACCTTGGGACCCAGCACAATTTTTATAGCTCAATGAATTGGAGTCATCTTGCACAATAAAATGCACTGGACCACGCTTTGTTAGCCTAACACACAGCTCCACCATCAACAGCACACATCTCGGTCAGCGAATCTCCTGCACAAAGCAAGCAGCAGCCCACACCCCAAAGAATTAACAGTTTATGGATGAGGCTGGACTTTTAGCAACAGCACTGAAGGAAACACCTCTCAGTCTGGGATGGGGGCATTCTTGGCAAGCCAAGAAAAGCAGGTAAGGTGGTAAGGTTTTTGGTAAATATCAAAGCAAACATACCATTAATTATTTTATTCACAAAGACAGAAGAGAAGCAGAAACAAAGAGCAAAAGCTCTTCATAGTGCTCTGACTTCCCCAAGCAAGAATATGGTCATTAGCTAAAACTCCTAGGTGGTTTTGTTTCATATCAACCCTTTGACTTTCTGAAATGTACCCACTTCAATCAGACACATCCAGGCAGAGGAGAGTTGTTTCCGAAGCACATGGCACCTCTCTAACCCAATAATTGGCTCAATATCACCACTGCTCCACTGGCATAAAGGAATCTGATCAAACCTTCAAGGACACATTGATTCTAGAAACCAGACGGGTCAGACCTTTCATACGTCGGGTTAATAAATCCAATGTAGAGTCAACTAGTTCCTCAGCCCCGGTTCCAGCAGAAAATACAAGCTATGTAAGGCAAATTACTTTGGTGAAAATTATTCTTCTGCCCATCTGCAGTGCACTGGGCAGAGGGAAGAATGACAGAGATGTTATTCAGGTGGTACTGAGATACCACCAAACTCCCCAGCAGAAAAAAAAGCTCCTGACCACACAGTGATCTGGATAATAAGCATTGAAAAACAACAGGGCAAAAATAGAGATCTCAAATCCAACCAAGTCAAATGGGGAGTTTGGTTTGAAAGGAACCCCCAAAGGCAAAGGCTTGGCTTAATGTTATCCACCAAGTGTTGACAGCCCACCGTGTGGGCTGTTGACTCTAAGTGTATTATTCTACACCCAAATCGGACCTCGGTTGGTTGAAAAATCAGAATAAATCCATTGCATTACCTCTACCCCTGGCCTAGGGATGAGAAAGGAAAGGCAAAGCACTCAGGCACGCATTTGCAGTGGCTGGTATCCCCTTCATATTCATGATCCTATTTACAAGAGAGGCTTGGACATCCAAGGATGAAGCGCTTGTATGGAGTCCTAAGAGAAGCAAATCCCTCTCATTAATTTCTCTGACCCTAAATGAACCAGCTTTGTTAAATCAGGTAACGAGATAGAGCCCCGCAACTGCACATCCTCCACTTAAAAAGGAGCTTTTGCAAAGATGCACAACTCAAATCTGGGGCCAGAACCCACCTCCTTCTTCCACCAGTTCCCCGCCAGTGCACAACACCCCTCACGGCAGGCCTGAGGTTGGAGCAGGACCCTACACCAAATCGGCAGGAAAGGTGATAGAACCATAGAATCCTTTAGGTTGGAAAAGCCCCCTGGGATCAGAGTCCAACCACTGACCCTGCTCTACAGAGCTCACCCCTAAACCATCTCCCCCAACCCCACATCTCAACGACCTTTAAACCCCTCCAGGGGTGGGGACTCAACCCCCTCCCTGGGCAGCCTGTGCCAAGCTCTGACGGCTCTTGATGGGAAAACATTTTCCTGCTGCCCAGTGTGACCCTGCCCTGGTGCAGTTTGCAGCCGTTCCCTCTAGTTCTATCACTCCTTACCCATGAGAAGAGCCCAGCCCCAACCTCTCTACAACGTCCTTTCAGTAAGTTGTAGAGAGATGAGGGGAAAAAGGGGCAAAAAATCTTAAGGAAAAAAAAAAATCAACAGCAACAAACCAAAAAAAAAAAAATCCCCACCAAACTCAAAAATACATCACACCTTGAGATTACTATTTTCTTTTTAATTAAGAACTGTTACAAACCCTAAAGGAAACCTACACGATCTACTCGCTAGCTATTCTCACTAAACACAATTAAACCTCCTGAGGATAAACTAGAGGGGCACTGTCTCTGCTCTAGCTATTTAAAAGACAACTCTGAAAAGAGTTTGCCATCAATCCCAGAGAAACTAATTTTCCAGCCATCCCTTTGTTCAGCCCTCTGGGTTCATTCCAATGAAACCACAAAAGGATGCTGACATGAAAAGCGCACGTTGCTTTAAGGATATTTGCTCTCACCTCAGCCCAGGGCAGGAAGAAGGGCTAGTTTTTATTTTATTTTCTCAGTTGCTTTTTATAGGAAACACCAGGCCACCTCCCTTCTGGTTTAATATGTTTGCACAGGGTCAGGCTGGCCCCATCGCCAAATTTTCCCATCACAGGACCAGTAATAAAGTTTGAAGTATTGGCAGCTCCAGTTTTCAACAGCTGCTAGTGAAAACTAACTGTGACTTCAGAAATAACTTTCTTTCAGATGAATTTCCATACTCCACAGTCATAAGCAGTCCTACTCAAAGAAAACAGGGAAAGCAATTTTTTACCTTTATTGAAATAATAAAAAAATACCTACACATGAAACAGTAACTTTTTCCTCCGGTTCTAACTTAAACAACTTAATACATAAAATTCCTCCCAGATCTCTACTCATACATACACAAAGAAAACCTTTCACAGATTTATCTGCTGCCCATAAATATTGCGATTTATTACGGAAACAGTCACAGGCTTTGGGTGAGGAACTGATGTTAGAGCTGATGAAATTAAACCCAGCGAGAATATCCACCGAATTACAGAGCACAAAACCCTGTTCCAGGCAGCCAGGGAAGACGAAGAAGGAAAAAAAATAATGACTATTTCCCAGGTTGGCTGGAATTTTTAAAGGGATATTGATAAGTCTTAAAGTTGTATTCCAGAATCAGCAAAAAATTTAAAAAAAATAAAAATGGAATAACCAAGTCTGTTACTTTGTTTTACTCCAAGGGAGAAATGGGCTAGATGCTCTCAGAGGAGCTAAGCTTCCCACATCACACATTTGATGGTGGATAAATGGTGCCCTGTGATGTTTTTCATGCCAAGCAGCACAACGATGATCCAGGCTGGCAGACGCCGCTCATCTCTCTCCTCCTAAATGTGTTTACACTATTAGCCTCTTGGGAACTATTCAGCCACCAAAATCTCCAGCGTGATCCAAGCTGCTGCTCTCATTAACCAGCATTTCCATTGAAAACAGACCTGTAAAGACTCAGAAGCTCTTGGTGCCTCTGCATTGGTCATGCCCTGGCATCAACCTCTCCCATGAGCACAGCAAAAACCTTTTTACTTTTTCCCTCAAGCCAACTGCTTCACCCCAGACCTGTCATGGCATCCCTAAGGAATTGGGGTGAACACAAGAGCAGCCTTCCCCTAAACTTGTACAGCCTGCCAAAAAAATCTCTTTATATAGTCTGAGGACATCAGAGCTTTATGTCCTTTGGGTATGGAGGGATGTGGGTTTACTACCATGGAGGACACACCAAAAGAAGAACTAGTCCAGACCCAACGTCTCAACCAGCTGGGCAAGTTTACCATGAAATAAACAATTTTTGAGGTTGACTTCACATAATAAGCAAATTTACCCTCTTCACCTGTCCTCTTCCTCTTGATCCCCACACCTCAGGTATTTCTGTACATTAATAAGATCCCCTCTCAGCCGTCTCCTTTCAAGGTTGAACAGGTGATCACCTCACGCTTCCAAACAACAAAGATGCAAAGACTGAGCCATAAATGAACGAGAAGTTGGAAGAAAAAGCACTTTAATTCAGACTCCGTAAGACATGCGCTCCCTAGGAGCATTATGAAGACGATATTTTAGCACGGCACCCTTGAGCAGAGCTAAGAGCTACCTTGTGGAAGGAAAATAAAATAAAAAAAAATTAAACAGCAGCAGCAGAAATCCAGCAAAGAGGTAACCAAGAAGTGATGATCCTGAGTTTTTTCTACTCTCATGCAGGTAAGCTCTGCCTGAGTCTGACAGCACAGGGAAAGGCTCAGAGCAACAGAACAATATCCTAGATTATGAAATATGTGAAAATGCAATATATGGAAGGAGTTGCCTGGGACTATCTCCAACCGCTCATCCAATTGATTGGTCTTAAGAGGGAGCATGCTCAAAAATTACTCTAATGCAATTTCATCACTCTAAGAGTTCCATGTGTCCACTCAAAGCAATCTCACTAGAAAACAATTTTTTTTTTTCCCAGTTGGAAGATACTGTCAAGCGATATCCATTAAATTGGAACACTTTTTTCACTCACATTGTGGGCAAGTTGATGGACATCACATAATTAAAATGAAAAAGTGCATACAACTATTGGATCCAACCCCTCTTCACTGCTGTTTTATTTCCTTGCCCTTCATCCTCCCCTTCCTCTTCCCCAGGCTTTGTCTCAAGGTTTTACATGTCTCAGCGCATCAAGTCAGCAAGCATGTATAAAAGAAACTCAATCTCCCAAGAACAACAAAAAAAGATTGGAAATTCAGGGCCAACTGTTCATGCCTCAGTTGCAGAAGTCATGTTAAGGACCACGTGGCGCAAGGCTGATGGTCTGATGTACCTGGACAGCCTGTAGGTCCTTCATCCTTTTGAGATTTATTAGTTCAAGGAGTCTGTCAAATGGAAGACTTTCTTGCTAAGGATGCAAAGCAAGTGAATTTCCCATCATCTGCACCCAAACTTCCATCCCCCTTCTTGCTGTATTCTAGGTTCTTGGGGTTTTGCTGATTTTCTTTTCTGGTGGGGCAGGTTGTGTGTATTTTTTTTCTGATGTCTGTTTCTTTGGTTGGTTTTGTGTTTTAAGTCAATGGATCTCCAAGTGTATCTTAATCAGAATATTTGTTGGCTGCTCATAATCCCCTTAAAACAAAGGCGCTGGGCAAGTTGCAGCCCCTTTATAATCCTCCTCTTTGAAATAGAGGGGAAATCAAGAACAATGATAGTATTTATGGCAGAAAAGCTCTTTCTGGGTCAGATCAAAAGTTTGATCCACCATCTTGTTCCACATCACTCAGGGACCTCCTACTACCAGATACACTGACCTGTTTCCACCATTGCTGGGGATTTAATGCCAGACAACCCATCCAGGTCCCCAGCACATGGACCTCCTCTGCCAGAAGGAAGACCTCAGCATATAGGTGCACAGCCAACACCTCCTCTTCCAGCACCTCCAAAAGCTCGAGTTTCTGTGAGCACCTTCCCACCTCCATCCATCCCTCCCCTGCCCACGCAAGGGACCCAAGCTTTCATCTTCCTCTTGGTCAAACGGACCATCCACTGCACCTGGAAGAGGAATACGCCCAAAATTCATGTTTCCGTGCATCTATTCATCACTGGGTGGCACCCCCAACTCTCATATTTCTCTAGACAGAGATACCAGGCTGGAAAGACAGTCGAATCCCTTGCAAGCTCTACAAAGCACATCCTTCAACAAAGACACCAGTTCAGTCTTCCACTTGCCCAGAAATTCCCCAAAGCACTTCAAGGATCATTTCTCAGATCATTTTTCCATTTTACAGCATTTCTGGAGGAAGCTGTTGGTGCAAGGTCACCCCAGAAGAGCACAGGTAGCTCCGCGGAGCAACGCGCTATGTTTTGCATTCCACCACTGCTCACTAGAGGCCAGGAGAGAGAAGAGGGGAGCGGAGAGCACAAACAGAGTGATCTCCACCTGCTCTCCAGCACCCGTTGCTCAGCCCTTGCAGAGACGAGACGCTGGGCAAGATGACCTTTAGCCTGACCCAGTTGGCACGTCCTATGCGCTTGCACTTTGCTCCGTCATGAGACATTGCCCCCTTAAGCCACAGACTAATTTATCCCACGTGACAGGATCCAGAGGGCAAAGACACATCTGGTAACAAAAGCCATTGAATGGGCCAATACGCTAAATGCTTCCTCCTCTGTATTTGGGGGCAACCCAGCGACCTGAAGGGCTATAATAAGGATTTAGAGCAAGGAGAAAAACTGAAGTCTTTTTCTTTTAAGGCAAAAATCAGTAAGATCAGGGTCCTCCTCGGCTCCCACATGCCCAGCTAATGTGAACAGACTATCTGAAAGAGTGGACAGTGACATGTCAGATTTACCAGCATGAGGTTAGAGCTCGGCCTCCCAGAAACAAGAGTGCGCTTGTTCCCGTGTCTGCCAGACAACGGGACGCTTTGTGCGAGTCAGAGAAATCATGTATTCTTCTAATACTTGACATATGGAAGGGATTTACCTATTTTCCCCGCAAGGGATTGAAATGGGTTCAGCATGCTGCCAGAGGGAAACCAAATGAAGTCACAAGCTTCAGCGGAGTATCCAAAGCCAGCATCCATCTGGAGGAGAGGCAGAAGCATTGCTTGCAGGGTTTATTTTATTTTTTTTACCTCTCAAGGACTAAATGCAATGGGGAAATAATGAAGCATCATGGGAATAATTTAAGTGCTGGAGTCCGCTCATCACACAACAGCCCATTCAAAGCCACAGCAGCGTCACGCTCAACGCCGCGCAGATAAAACGAACTGGAGCATAATACAGCAGCATCGAGGCAGGTTTCACTTTGCATTGTGCCATTTATCGGTTCACTTCTTGCTGAAGAAGCAGGAACCCCCCCACCGACGGCTGCAAACAACCGCGACAAAATAGCTCGGTCAGACTTGGGCGAGTTTGCTGGTAACTCTCACAAGAAAACACACATACACTGCCTCATGTTGCCCTCCAGAAGAAAAGCAATGAAATGAGATATCCTTTCCAGATATCGCTCAGCTAAAAGCTCCACCAGCCCACACAATTCGACTTCAGGCTCCTGACCTTACTAGGGAAAGGAAAACACCAAGACAAGGAGGCGTAAGCTCGCAGCGGTGCAGTTTGCTCGAGATCTGCGGCGGTTTAGGTGGTTGCAAACCACGCTTGTTAAAAGTAAACCCTAAAGCAAGGCATGGCAGCATGTTCTGAATTAGAGGAACCAGGAGGTGGTTTGTTTTTCCAGAAAGGCCAGCATAGCTGTGTAAAAAATAAAAATAAAATAAAAATAAAAAAAAGATTAAAAAGGTAAAACATGGAGAGGCAGCAGCTTGCAAGAATGAAGGAGCAGACTTGTGGTGAAAGTGGCAGCCTGAGAGAGCGGAAAAGCCAACACACACTCCTCCTCCACCATTAATTTACAGTCCTCAATCTGACAATGTCGCAGGAGCCTTGCACAACACCACTACAAGAGAGAAAAAGAAAAAAAAAAATCCCAAAACATTGCTCCAAGCATCACGAATCCAGAGGATTGGTTTCTCCTGGAAGGAATGAGAAGGTGGGTTGCTCTCCTCTCCCTCCCTTTGGCTAAGCATCCAGCTGACCTGATCCCATTGAGATGGTTTTTTGATCGCTTCGGGAATTTCAACCCAGAAAGGAGACTTCTGCACCATGTGAGGTTAAAAGCACCGGGTTTCTGCTGGTGAAGTCACCCTCCTGATCCCATTGAGATGGTTTTTTGATCGCTTTGGGAATTTCAACCCAGAAAGGAGACTTTTGCACCATGTGAGGTTAAAAGCACTGGGTTTCTGCTGGTGAAGTCACCCTGGAGTCAAGAGCTGTCAGTCACAGCATGGTCCCTGCCTGGCAGGCTCAGACATCCAGTGGATGGGTTAGAGGTAAGAGCTGCTCTCCTTAGAGCAGAGGCCATCTTTGGTGAATGTAAAATTATTTGAACAACCATCCAAGCTTGATTTGATGATAACTGGTCCAGCAACTGGCCAGCGAGGCTTCAGTAAAGGACACAAGGAAGTTAACTCCTTTTTTTAAGAGTCGGAATGCTTCAAGTTTAAGAGACTTGAAACAAGGCCTTAGTTGTTTCATTTTTTCCCCTCATAATTGTCCCTGAAAAAAACGGCCTCTTTCAAGAGTCGGAATGCTTCAAGTTTAAGAGACTTCAAACAAGGCCTTAGTTGTTTCATTTTTCCCCTCATAACTGTCCCTGAAAAAACAGCCTCATTTGACTGCAGTGAAGTCAATCGATTCTCAAGTGCTGGCTGGCATAATCTGCAAATAAGCCTGCTAACAATTTAAGGCTCAAAGCCACACATCAAGGACAACATGAAGAACGATGGGTCCAGACCAGTCCATTAGCTCTTCTCCTCTAACAGCTCATTGGTAGAGATGGCACAAAGGGAAAGAATTTTCAAGGTTGAGATGAGCTACAAATACTAGTCACCAGAAAACCCATCAAAACCTACAGTCACAGACAAGCAGAGCTTCTCCAGCTGCCACTTATACCCTTGAAATTACCCTTTGGAGTTCAGCAGTAGTTCTCCTGGAAACTACCTGCAGAAGAAGGTTGAATCTGCAATCAAACACCCCTAAAATGCAGGACTCCTTTTCAAGAGGGACTCATGAGACAATAAAAAGAATTGTAGATCACCTTCACAGCCAACACTGAAGAACAGTCATTATATTCTTAAGCTTTGCTAAGCAACGTTGTCAATAAGCCAACATGTTAGCGTAGAGGTTCCCAAATCACAAAAAAAAAACCAAACCACCAAAACCAAGCATTTCTGTCATCTAAGCTGAGCACCTCAGTGTAGAGGCAAGTCTGGATGCCCCATCCAGATCTGCACAGACAGCCAAGTCATCTCTAAAACAACTGACTGTTAAATTACCGAAACCTCTTGCGACGGATGCCAGGAAAGTCACGCCTCCACGTATATTCAAGTTCTTCTCTTCTAACTGCACAACGCTACAGAGCTACCTACCAGAAACCAAACCACCCATGTGCTCGTGGTCATGGTGGAACAGCCTCGATTTACCCACACCCCAACAACACTTTCGAAAGCAGGTTGCACCACAGGATAAGCCAAGCACCCAAACAAAGCGTAACTCAGGTATCTGTGGGCTCTCAGGCATTTCCACCCTGTCTGCAAGCTGAGGTTACAACCACGGTGTAGACAGCTCCAATCGTGTTTGCAGGATTATGCAAAAGCACCGTGCTACAGACCAAGGATTTAACTGCATTAGTCAGTTTAGCCTCATTTTCACGGCAACATTTCCCCTTCCTCATCCCACTAATGCATTTATGGGGCTGAGAACTGAATTGCAGGTGGCACGTGGAGGAGCAGCCAGCCAGAGCATCCATCAAGAGCTGCTTGAATGGACAATCCCCAAAATATCCTCGTAACATATTTGTGGTCCTTCGTCTTTGCTATGAGCCTCCCAGCTTCAACTTGCCTTTGTTCAAAGGGAGGCCTGGTCTTCAGGATCTGCAATGCCTGTTCTAGAGGGCTTTTTCCTGGGCTCCATCACACAATCAGAATGACAGAAAAGCATTCTGAGAAGTCTGGTGGGGCTGACTATGACCATATGGCTACCGAGACCTGATTGGGATTCAGAGCAGGCTTTATGGGCAAAGCTTCAGGAGAATTAAATGCGCACTGCTTGGCTTAGCTGCTTGTTTGCATCTGCTAAGAGCATAGGAGGAATTTTACTGCCAGCTCCTCCTATTTATTACACACCCCACAATCTTTGGTGATGCTCTTGAGCTTCAGCTGCTGGAGAGCCAGACTTCACAGGGGACACCCAGCTCCTGCTTTTCATCTCAGACGGGGCTTCTCTGGCCTCGTGTGCAAGGCAGGGTGGGAGAGAAGTCAGGAATGCAGCTCAGAGGATGCAACCTGGAGGTTCAGAACAATCCCCTTGAAAGAAATCCCATCACTGAGCAGAGTAAGCAAATGTTTCAGTCATCTCCAATGTCAGGGACACCGTCAGAGTCTCCACTGCAGGAGATTCTCAAGATGCGATTGGGCAGGGTGCTAGATAACCTCATCTAGGCTCTCTTTCCCACGAAAGGTTGGATCAGATGACCTTTAGAGGTCCCTGTCAACCTGGCCTGTTCTACGATTCCATGTTTCACCAGACCCAAACTGCAGGTTTCTGAAAACCTGGGTCAGAGTGCCCAGACCAGCAGATTAGAAGGTCCAAAATGATAAAAATATGACCAAAAAAACCCCAACATCAATCATGATACCCTTCTAGATGCAGAAGTTCTTCACTTGAGCAGTAAGCTACATGGAGAAGAGTCTTCTGACACAGAGCTTTGCTTCCCCAAAATGCTTGCATTAAAAAAAAAGGAAGCTGTCAAACTGCTACAGCCTTTTGCTGGTAAAAGAGGAGGAAGGCACAGCCACAACTATCAGATTCCATCTCGAGTGTCTCTGCGATAACCCACATGCTGCAGGAAAGATGCAGAGTTTCAGTTGTGGTGTCTTTTTTTTTTAAAAAAATTTAAGGGGACTAGCTTACAAACTACACAGAGCAATTGCCCGGTAGGGAAATACACTTTACCTGCCATTTCAATGCAAAATAAAAACCAAAACAACCCAGACATGTATCTGAAACAGCATGTTGTTTGGTTATTAATAAATGGACTGGAAATTCCAGCATGGAAATTAATCTCAGGCTATACCTGTTCTGGGATAATGTTGGGGTAAAGGACAGGACCAGGAACCACGTGCAGCTCCTCTATACCAAAAAACTTGGCGAGGCTCCCAGAATGGGAGGCACGAATGTGAACATCCGTATTAAAAAGGCAGAAAAAGCAGCTTCCAAGCCTTTTCTGTTCCAGGATTTCCAGCAGCTTCTCCTTCCGAGTTAGGACAAACAGCTGCAAAGTGTTTGGGGCGCTAACATCTGCCCTCAATTTAGAGGCTTTTTTACATCACGAAATCAAACACATACATTTTAAAAACCAAAGGGACCATTAAATCATCTAGCTTGACTTCTGTACAAGGCAGGCCACTTGAATATTGTGCTACAGCTGAACGTGGTTTCTAGGCACACTTTCCAAAAAGGCAAAAAATACAGAGAAATACATCTGAGTAACCCACTTTTGTGAACTGTTAAGAGCCTGTTCAAGCAAAACTACATCAAGCAAAACTACATCAGTGCAAATGAAGACGGTTGGTGCAGATTTCAAGCCGTCCCTGCAGTATTTCATAAGGCCACAGAGCACGTGTGACAACTCAAAACGGCGCAACCCCACTCACTGAAAGAGCGGCTTAAATGTGGTGTAAGACAACCTTGTTTTGCAAAATAGCATCAAAACCATTGAAGAGCACTCAGAACACACCACCAGCACCTACAAGTTAATTCTTAATGTACCCACGTGGTTGTAGCATGATGCCACTCATCGTCTTCAGACAAGGCAGGATGTGCCTCAACGAGAGCTACATCCCACAGATACCTTGTGAGGAGGGCCTGCACACTCAGCTGCCATGAAATTCCGTTTAAAAAAAATAAAAAATAAAAAAATTCATCAGCTTAAATTCAAGCAGCACATCAGGATTTCTCAGTGTAACCTTAAAAAAAAAAATAACTGTGAATTATGGAAGTTTTCAGGAAGCCACATGATCCTTCATCAGAAAATTTCTTAAACCCAGGATGCAACTTGTGGTCTAAGACAGAGACCAAGGCTTACTGCATTGCTCCATTAATCACAACTTCACCATCCTGCAGAAGGACTTGAGGGGGGTTTTTTGTTTTGTTTTTTTCCCTTGCCATTTTTAGCCAAAGTATCTTCCCACGCACAAACCGCCGCGTTCTGCAAAGGAGCACGAAGCTGGTGTGTGGTGGGGCTTGGGGAAACCCAGCTGGCTCTTCCACACCACGCTGTCTCTATGTGGCTTTCACCAAAGCAGTAGGAGGTGGTACCCAAGGAAAACGAAAGCAGTTGATACACAGGCAATCAGAACGACATCAGTAGTGGGAAAAAAAATAATAAAAAATTTAAAAGTGCATGAGAGCATCCTACTCGCCAGCCTGCCTTGCCCTTGTCCTGATCTCCAAACCAGTTACCAGAAACTGAGGGGCAGGACTTTTCTGAAAGGGTTGAGAGAGAAGAGAGTATTGGTGTAGGTCGTCTGTTTCCCATTATATTGACATTTCTCCCCATTCGTAAACGCAAAGGGTGGCAGCAGCTGTTAAAAGCAACTGCCTGCTTAACTGTATTTCACTGAAAATTTACTCTTCCCATGTATTTTATTCTCAATTCTGCACTAATCCAATACCAAAAGGATGAGGCTGAAGGACAATGTGTGTCTTTGGGCAGAAGAATTAGTAGAAATAATCAAGCTCAGCTCCGTGCCTGGCTAAAGCCCACAGCAAATATTTCAATCCCTCACTCCAGCAGCCCTGTACTGAGTTGTGCAGAGCTTCCAAAAAGCTCTTTACCACAGCAGACACCTAGATGAAGCTTCCCTCAGGTGATGCAGGACATGGAAGCACCTCTCCCAGCTCAAGTCTCACTTTCTCCCTCCAATTCTCCATTTTCTCCCTGCCAAAGCATGGTCTACTCCTCAATATGTGGCAGCCCATCAGTATTTAGGAGCCTTTCTATCCAAAGCTTGCTCTGTCTCCCCAACCACAGCAACTTATAGATATCAACTTGTGCCTCACCATAGATCTCCCTCCAATTCTCCATTTTCTCCCTGCCAAAGCATGGTCTACTCCTCAATATGTGGCAGCCCATCAGTATTTAGGAGCCTTTCTATCCAAAGCTTTCTCTCTGTCCCCACCACAGCAACCTATAGATATCACCTTGTGCCCCACCATAGAATGTGTTGGGCTGGAAGGCACCATTAAAGGTCATCTAGTCTAACCCCTGCAGTGAGCAGGGACATCTTGAACTAGATCACGTTAAAGATGCATCTGCACAGCAGCATCTCCCACCCATCACATCTGGCAAGAATTCAGCTCTCCATCACCACATCTTTCCTCCTGCTGGCAAAGTCCGTCAGGGAGAACTCAAACCCACTCATGCATCGATAGATTGGATAATGGGAAAAATTTCTTCCCCAAAAGGGTTGTTAAGCACTGGAACAGGCTACCCAGGGCAGTGGTGGAGTCATCAACCCTGGAGGGATGTAAAAGCTGTGTAGATGTGGTGCTCAGGACATGGTTTAGTGGTGGCAGTGATAGGTTAAGGGTTGGACTCAATCTTAAAGGCCTTTTTCAACCTAAACAATTTTATGATGTCCCCTGGAAACTGATAAACATCTGAGACATGTCATGGCTGCAGGACATGATGTCTTGGACCATCTGTGCTCCACACATGGCTTCACAGGAAGTTCAACCACTTCAGCACAGAGATCTCTCTATTTATTTTTTTTCCCCCTTTCCCTGAAGGCTGCTATTCACAGCCATTTAAAATTGATGCTCGAGTGGTGCCAAGTTTAAATTGTTCCTATAAATATCTAATCCATTGCTGGAAATAAAAGAGAGGGCACCAACGAGGAGGTTGTTTGCAAAGCGCGGCTCGTCAGCAGTCCCCAAGCAGGGCCCTGTGGGAATGCTGCCTTCTCTTTTCCATCAGCATCTCGCACAATTATTTTCCACCGTTCACAGTTTTGGTGGGAAGAGCTGAGCTGGGGTGGGGCCAAGCAGTCCTGAAAAGGAGGAGGAAGCTGTGTCCCAGGTGACAGGACACGTGCTGAGAAAGACAAGAGACCTCATTGACTCTCAAACTCTTGCTTGCATAACTTCCACCTCTGTCCCCCTGCACAAGCTCAGCAAGGGAACATCATCACAGCTAATCCTGCTCCTTCTTATTTCTTTCATTTCATTCATTTACACCCACCTGTGGCAGGTTTCCTTCTCATCCAGCTAATTTTTGTGGTCATTTTGGACCCAGCAAGCATCCTTGACCAACTTCCACAAAGTTCCACAAAGTCTACTTTATGAAAGGCAGGAAATTTCTTCTGTTGGGTGGGGGAAGCCTTTTCCATTGGCCATTACACCATCCCAGGGCATCCAGTCACACAGCAAGGACACATTGCAAAGTTGTTCTTCAGTATTTTAAGCTGTCACCTCACAATTGTCTTTGGGTTTCTTCCAGGACACCTGAGAATCTGGGAAAGGCTCTGGGAAAGCAGACTCAGATCAGGTGACTGGCAAATTCAACCCCGAAAGTGAAGTAAATTACCTGAGTCCAACTGATGGGCAGCAAGGTCACACTAGCTTGCCTCTGGGCAAAAAAAAAATAAATAAGTCCCCTCTGGAAAAGGACCTCAATTTTTCATCAACCTTGTTAAGATTAGAGAGAGGGCTTCAGACACCAAAACAGACCAACAAGTCAAACTTCCATGAGGTTTGAGGTTAATATCATTTCACTTCTGTCATTTGGTCTCTTCCGAAGTCACATGCTTATGGCTCTAGACATGGGGAAGGACTAAATATCTAAGTAAATACACGTTGACTCAGCCTGTGTTAGCACAGCTACCCATAGTGAAGTGTGCACTGGCAGGAGTAGAGACTCCCAGTGTCTCATTTGAAAAATGAGTTTATCCAATTCAATTTTAAAAGTCTAGCTAGCAGCAGCAATACAAGAAAAACATTTGCTTTGGAAAGCAAACAGCCCCTTTTTTTCCCTGCTTTTAGAAGGAATTCAGTAAATATTCTACCTTGATGGCTGTGTAAGCAGTCTTTGGCAACAGCTAAAACGTCCTTGCCTTATCAACACTATTTTATTCGCAAATCCGAAACAGAGCACCATACCAGCTACTATGAAGAAAATCAACTCTATTCCAGTCAAAACCTGTACAAGGTCAGCCTGGAAAGGCTCTCCCATATGGGGCAACAGGCTAAATGACAAGTTGATTGAGCATCTCACCTCTGACCCAGCATGTTTCAGACTGGTAAAGATTTGGCAAGAGTGGCCACACGCCACTGGCTTTAGACTGGGAGGACCCAGTGTCCACAGAAAAGCCCTGGAAAAAGAGTAGGGCCCTCTCTAAGGGACCACAGCCCTAAAATTCCTCTTTCCCCCCCCCTCTTTTTTCCAAGTTTCACACTTGCTCGCTTCCTCCCTTTCTCCAGAGACAGCTCCAGTTCAGAGCTGGCTGTTTATAGCCCAAAACACACTTTGCAGATGCTCTGCAGTAAAGAAAAAAAAAAAAAAAAAAAGGAAAAAAACCCTTTGACACCTACAAAGCATTATAAATCATAGGGCACGTTAATCACCCAGTCTGAGCCCATAATCCTAACTCAGGAGCAACAGTCAATGGGTTTTGCAGACTCCCTCCCACGGGCATTTTGCCTACATCAGGACTAAGCCCAGAGATTTAGCACTAGTCAGACATCCTCGCCCTGACAGCGTTAGGCTGCACCAGGCTACCAAACACTGCGCCTTCCCTAGGGTTTTCAAGGGCTTGGGGTTTCCCATCCTTCAGACAACTATTACTGAAGCAGGAAACATCTTTCACACGGAGCAAGCCAGAATTTATGGGGGCTACGGTATCTGCAGTCAATGGTCAGCTATTTAAATCAAATAACGGCTTTGGAAGGGAAACACAACGCAAACTCTTTAAGGCTGAAGTTGTGTTTATTGAATAGGCTGTCATTTATCATGCTGCCCCAGCTTTCTTTTCGAGCAGTCATGAAAACGTCAGCTTTCCGGGCTTGTACCTCCATGGTAGGATTTAGAGGTGACCATAGAATCATAAAGGTTGGAAAGGACCTTTAAGGTCATCAAGTCCAACCTACAGCCCTGCACCACCCGAACACTAAACCATCTCCTGAAGTGCCACATCCAACCGTTTTTTAAACACGTCCAGGGATGGTGACTCCACCACCTCCCTCAGCAACCCAGTCCAGTGCTTCATCACCCTTTCAGTGAAGAAGTTTTTCCGGATATCCAACTTAAACTTCCCCTGGTGCAACTTGACCAATAATGGTCTTCTGCAGGCTCACCTGTCTAAGCAGGCAGCAGCTTCAGCATCAGCCCAGCCCTGTGGCAAGTTCACAGAATCATAGAATCATCAAGGTTGGAAAGGACATAAGACCATCAAGTCCAACCTACAGTCCTACTCCACCGTAACAGGTTGGCCTTTCTAGGAGCTGAGGGTGTGGGTCTCGACAATAAGCTCCTGGCAGATAAAGGCCAATTTCTGAGGCTAGCACACCTCTCTGCTCCTTGTCAGTCTACTCCTGCCCAGCCTAAGAAAGATCTTGTTCCTTCATAAAAACCAAAACCATGCCATTCCCAGACAGATCCAGTAACACTCCTTCCAAAGCCTGGTCTGGTGGCACCATGCACAGTAAATGCAAGCGTTGCCTGGCTCAGCTGACCACAGATCTGCTTAGGGGAATACGCAACAAAGAGATGATGAGGTAGTAGAGGAATAATAAAAAAAAAAAAGACATTATAACCTGACAACACAATGCCCTGTGTAAATTCAATTCAGCCTTGAAGGCTGGTTGCAGTCACATGTGAGAGGAGATCTTCTTTAGCAGATGGCCTTGGGGAAAAAAAACAACAAAAAAACCTGAGGGAGTTCAGCAAAATCTGCAGCAGGAAGCTGGGAAGGGTGAGGTGTCCACAGGCAGCTGTGGGCATCTCAAACCCTTTCCCTGCACAGTCATCCACTCTGTGCCAGCTCACAGCCTCCCTCTAAAATGAAAGGCTCAAAGGTGAATTTAAAGGACTTAAGCAATGCGTGAAATCCCTGGGAACAGGGTAGTTTTGCTTTCAACTCCAGGCATTGAGGAAAATTTAAAAAAAAAGGAAATTAAATATGGGGACTCCAGGCATTGAGGAAAATTTAAAAAAAAAAATAAATAAATATGGGAGGGAAAAGAAATAAAATCAATACTTAATCCAACTATCAGATTCTCCTGCGTTTAGCTCATCACTCCAACATAATCAGATGCATCCATTTACAGGGATTCAGCTCTGAATCACTGGTCGCATCCAGCACCTTGACATTCAACTTCAAATCAAACAGGCTTGAAACAGCCTCTTTTCCCATCAAAACCTCCCGTTTCCTAAGGCCTATGGCCACGGACATTAGCAAATTGAAACCGCACGAAAAAGGGCAAATTCACCCGTCCTCTAATAGACGTTTTCAGCAAAGAAAGCGATTTCTGTGACCGCTGACCTTTGGCTGTCTGGGGATTAGCTCTGAAGACCCAGCAAAGTCCCAGCTCCAAAGCCTACAGTCACACAGATATATCACACCAACGTGGCTCAGAAGATCATTTGTTCAGGTCATTTAACAGCTCTTGCCAAGCGGGAATTACAAGAGTATTTCACTATAAAGTGAATTAATACGCGTATCACAGACACAGCACGGCAAGCCATTATGTCAATGGATCACAGCTCCTCATTCATCTTTTCACAAAAGGATTCCACCCCCTTAAAAAAAAAAAAAGCCATCAGAAGTCTCAATTTGAGGCCACTTGATGTTTTTAACCAGATGGACCATCTCAAGTCATTAACATTTCACTTTAGAGGGAATACATTTTAACAGCAAACACTCTTCATTAGGAAGAGCTTGATATCTCATTTATACCGGCTTGCAGCTAAATGAGCAGTGGTAGATACTTTAAAGACAGGCAGAGGCACTACAAGTGTGAGATGATTCCACACCTCCACCTCTCCTCCCGTATCTGTACAGTTCAGACACCGTGCGTTTATCTGAACAGCTGATTAGGAGATGGGTGATACAGAAACACCACCTCTGAAGAAAAAGCACCAGTGCAGCTTCCTAGCAAAGTGTGCTCAGCTGCCTTTAAGATCATCAAGTCTGACCATCAACCCAGGACTGCCAGGTCTGCCACTAACCCATGTCCCTGAGCACCACATCTACCCGGCTTTTAAATCCCTCCAGGGATGGGGACTCCACTGCTTCCCTGGGCAGCCTGTTCCAAAGCTTGACAACCCCTTTGGTGAAGAATTTTTTTTTCTAATATCCAATTTAAGCCTCCTCTGGAGCAACTTGAGGCCATTTCCTCTCGTCCTGTTATTATCTCCATGCCATTATAATGTACCAACCACACTGGTGCTGTCACCCTCTATAATAGAGTCTTGCTCTTTGCTGGGTTGCTTTCACTGCTCTTGTGCAGTGTTGGATGCATCAGCTAAAGTATTTTCTGCCTGAAACACATCCATAGCTGGTCAACGGACTAAGAGAGCACCTTTGCATTATCCAGATTTTTTTTTTTAAAAAAATAGCAATAAAGACACGTGTGTTCAGTAAGTCTTGCAGTGCAGATAGGACATGCTATGTCAAGAGGCAATAAATCCACTGAGCCTTTTCTTCAAGGCATGATCTCCTTTTACAAGAGCACAATAGGGCTAGAACAAGGGGTAATGGCTTTAAACTGAAAGATGATAGATTTAGGTTAGATATTAGGAAGAAATTCTTTACTGTGAGAGTGGTGAGACCCTGGCGTAGGTTGTCCAGAGAAGCTGTGGCAGCCCTCTCCTTGGAAATGTTCAAGGCCAGGTTGGACGGGGCAGGGAGAAGCCTGGTCTGGTGGGAGGGGTCCATGCTCATGGCAGGGGGGGTGGTCTTCAAGGTCCCTTCCAACCCAAACTGTTTCATGATTCTCCAAGTACTAAAAACTGGATGATTGTCATGGACATACTGGCATAGCCGTACACATCCAAGGAGGAATTCAGAGAGAGAGAAGTCTCAAGGAAAATGATCAGCATGAACATCTCTCAACCTAAAGCGGAGCAACTGGGGCAGGTTTTGGTTGCCGTTTTGGCAACAGCCACAACTTCCAAGTCTCAGATCCGTTTTCCCAGCACAGGGCACAACACGACAGACTTTCCTTTTTCAGCAGTGTTTATCTTCAAGAGCTTCGAGGCATCAGCCATATCTGCTCTCAGCCTTACTTCTTCCTCAAGCTGAGCACAGCAAGCCTGAAGTCATCGCTTTCCAAATACCTTCTAGGAAAGGCTTGGCTAAACCCCCTGATAACACATAATGGGTTTCCTGGGAAGCACAGGCAGCCTAGACTTCTGTCTGGAAACCAAAGATAAAGGTGGGGGGGAAAAAAGAAAAAATACACACGAGCCATCTCCTCAAGCTGCTACTGCTGGATTAAGGACAAAAGAAACAAAAGGATTTCTTGAATATTAGAAACAGGACAAGTCCAGTTTTGTTCTGGATTGTCTGGGGACATTAAAAGGGTTGGAAGGTTCCTTTTATCTCTATATCCTTCCCTAATTTTCAGATGCTGTTCCCATCTTTCTTCGTTCATCCCTCCTCAGCAACCGTAAGTCTTTCTCTCCCCCATAGACACCACTTGGCCATCAGTCCTCAGATCTGCTTGCCCACACGGACTACAGACACACTAATCATTTGGCCCTGTTTTAAGCTATTAATTCAAGGTTGGGTTTTCACTGCAACCACTGGTGGTGGTAAAAGTCCGACCCCACAATCTTCTTCAGGTTTACTATTCTGTGTGTTTGCAGCTTTGTCAGCCACTTAGGGACTTTTTGGTGCATCTTAAGAGGGTTTCTTTACGCAAACAACCTATTGACACTCAGTAATGCTAAGATCACCTTCCTCAACCGCACTTTAGGGCAACACAATGCACACAGTCATTTCAAGGGGGACAGGAGAAGCAGCATCTGCTACATCTTCCTGCAAAGGTGCAAGAGTGAACAGGAGGAAGGAGGGATCGATGGGGTCTAAATTCTCACCCAGATCATTAGCACAACACATAAAGAAAAGAGCAGCTGGAAGGAGCACATCTGGCAGCTATAATAAGGAAATGCCACAACCTGAATAAAACCCTGGAGGCCCGTAAGGTTGGGAAAGTCACAAGACACCTTTGTGTATCCAAGTGGGGCTGGCCTGGCTGTTTATCACAGGGAGCTTATGCATGGATTGCCTCAAAGTTTCTGAATAAAGCAGTGGTGACAAAGTATTAGAAACTCTGTAAACCACCAATATATGAGCTAATCAGTCATCTATAGAAAGGTCAGCCCTGCCCAGGGGCTGCTTATAATATAACCCAGAGCTTGAATTTGCAGACAAGCAAGTTAAAGCTACAGAGAACACAAGCGCGATCCAACAAGGGAGCTGTGATTCCTGGTGGCATCAGGCACAGTGCCATACGAGGTGCTGTCCCCAGCTCCCCACCTCCAAGCCAACAGGCAACAGTTGATGCCTTCAGGGAGCCCCTGAGCATGTTCACCAGGGAGAAGTGCCCGTGATAGGATGATGATTCCCAGGAACCAAAAATTCATCACCGGTGGCCACCACCGAGTCATCTCAACAGCTTGACTTCTGCATCTCAGCTTATCCAGTTACAGAAGAATAAAAAAAAGAAAAAAAAACAACAACAAAAAACAAGCTGCCACTTCACACGCTAAAGATAGGAGGCTGTGTTGACTACAAGCTTAGGTATTTTGCCTGAATATTAGCAATTCCATTTATTAACACGGGTACATTATACTGGGAGGGGAAGGGAGGTACCTGGAGGGTGCTGAGTGAGAGCTCTTTGGCTTGGGAAGTTCTTTATTTCCTCCTGCTTCCACGTGTCCATCTGCTGCAGAGGCCTCGGGTCACGAAGGCTGAGGCACTCTGCCAAGCCCTGTTAAGTTTTTATTGCGCTAAATCAGAGCAGCCCCAGGAAGGCAATTGTAACACTTCTCAGTATTGTCTCCAGCAAAGACATAAAAGCCGGTTTGTCAAGAGGGATGGTGAATGAAGCGATACTCCTGGCTCAAGGTGCTTCCAATGAACCTGTACTAGAATCACAGAATAGCTTTATTTGGAAGAGACCTTGAAGATCATCTCGTTCCAACCCCCCTGCCATAGGCAGGGACACCACCCACCAGACCAGGTTGCTCCAAGCCCCATCCAACCTGGCCTTGGGCACTTCCAGGGACAAGGCATCCACAACAACTACCCAGCTAGTGCTGCTCTTTTATTGATCAGGCACCAAAGACCCTCAAATCGTGATCCACCAGCACATAACAAGTCCCACAAACCACGGAGCATCTGAAGGAACATCCTCTTTTTACTTGTGCCCTGTGGTGGGACAAGGCACACTGGGTTCGAGCTAGAGCACAGGAAGTTCCACCTCAATATGAAGAAGTTCTTTACTGTGAGTGTGACAGAGCCCTGGCACAGGCTGCCCAGAGAGGTTATGGAGTCTCCTTCTGTGGAGATTTTCAAAACCCATCTGGATGTGTTCCTGTGTGACCTGCCCTAGATTCTGTGGTCCTGCTCTGGCAGAGAGGTTGGACTCGATCTTCAGAGGTCCCTCCCAATCCTGAACATTCTGTGTGCTGCCGGTTTCAGAGGAGCTGATGAGCTACAAGGCATCATTCCAGGCTTGACAGCTCTTCACCGATGGGAACAGCAAGCTTAGAAAGGAACAGCAACAAGGAAATATCTCTGCTACCAGTACTGAGTGTCACTGGCAGAAGAGGATGGAGGAAAAGTTGCAGCAGCTACTGAGAGGACCAGAGGAGCCATGTACCAGAGCGGGAAAAAGACCACCTGCAAGGACACATGTTCAAGGAGGGAACAAAACAAACAAAAAAAAGCAAGGACACTTGTTGGCACATAGAAACGGAGTCTAAATACAGCTGTGGGGAAGTGTCACCTCACAGCAGTGCTGCCGGAATAGCTCTCCCAGCACCAGAAGCTGGTGGGTACAAGCAATCAGCATTTCCAGCTCCTAGACTAGGTCCCTACGCTTCTCCCATCAGGCACAGAAGGGGACTGACCTGCTGGAGAGCAGTGTAGGAGAAAGGGACCTGGGGGTGCTGGTGGGCAGCAGGATGGCCATGAGCCAGCAGTGCCCTCGTGGCCAAGAAGGCCAATGGCTTCCTGGGCTGGGTTAGAAGGGGAGGAGCTGGTAGGTCCAGAGAGGTCCCCCTGCCCCTCTGCTCTGCCCTGGTGAGGCCACATCTGGAATGTTGTGTCCAGTTCTGGGCCCTCAGTTCCAGCAGGACAGGGAACTGCTGGAGAGCGTCCAGCGCAGCCCCAGGGATGATGGAGGGATGGAACATCTCCCTGAGGAGGAAAGGCTGAGGGAGCTGGGGCTCTGCAGCTGGAGAAGAGGAGCCTGAGGGGTGACCTCACTCCTGGTTATAAATATGTCAAGGGGGAGCGTCAGGAGAACGGAGCCAGGCTCTGCTCAGGGATGTCCAGTGACAGGACAAGGGGCAGCGGGTACAAGCTGGAGCACAGGAGGTTCCAGCTCAACCTGAGGAGAAACTTGCTGGCTGTGCGGGTGCCAGAGTCCTGTTCCAGGCTGCCCAGAGAGGTTGTGGAGTCTCCTGCTCTGGAGACTTTCAAACCCACCTGGATGCGTTCCTGTGCAATCTAGTGTAGGTGATCCTGCTCTGGCAGGGAGGCTGGACTAGATGATCTTCTGAGGTCCCTTCCAACCCCCAACATTCTGTGATCTCTGAGAAGCAAAGGAGGAAATGTCCTGGATGTGCAAAAAAGTGCTTTAAAAATGGGGTGTTTCTGGGAAGCACAGGGGCTTTAAACAGGTTAGCTCATAATTGCATCAGCCCTATAAAACCTCACTGAATGATAAGAGGGATTCTGAACAAGTTGTGTTCTTAAGGAGAAGAAAACAATGTTATACCCAAAATCCAGCCCTGCAAACCACATTTCATTGGCCATCAGTCCTGATCACTCCCAAAAATTGCAGAGAAATCCTCTCCCAAGCTTGGATGAAGGTCTCATCAGCTCCAGTTTCACTCTCCTGCCAGGTTCTTAACAAAGGTTTGGTTTTAGATGCTCAGGTTAACAGTTGTGGGCGTTAAAGCATTGAGAAAGCAGTGGGAGTTCTGTACATATAGGATTTCATCACTAACACTGCTCCTTTTACTCACAACATCTCAGGGATGCGTACAAGAGAAATGGGAGCAAGAAATGAGATTGCACAAGCAACATGAAGCACATCCTTCACAGAAAGCTGATGAAGAGACCTCTATTTAAATATTGTAGATGACATCAAAGAGCAGAAATCATGGGGATCTCCACATTTCAGTCATTGGGGATCCAAACCTGTCAATTTTAGTTTCATTTCCAGGTGATGATGGCCCTTCCTATTGTAGGTAACCAAACCAGGCACCCATCCTTGCCTATTCTTGGCAATTTTCTGGAGGAAAAGATAGTTTTGTACACATGGGAAGCTTCCAAGGGAAACAGCAGAGTCAAGAAGAGATCCCAGTTACATCTTTGTCTGCCTCAGAAGGGTTCATGTTTGAGAAGTACGGTAGCAGCTGTGCCTGCTGCTAAGCAGAGAAGCTAAAGCCCTTTGCAAATGGTGATAGTATTTTATGCTATTGGACAGGAAACTAAATAAGATAAAGATCCCAAGATATTTTCATTACAGAGTAACTGGAGAACAAAACTAACAAAATACAATAACAACAAAAAAAACAGCCACCCAGTAAATGTGTTCTCTTCTGTTAGACAGAAAAAACATCATTTCAGTTTTCTCCTGCAAAATATCTCTACTGTGGACAGACAACACAGTTTTGCAAGCAATAAAAAAAAACCCAAAAAGAAAAAAACCAAACCCTGAAAAAAATCCATCCGATAGATTTAACTTCACCTTTACACAATGCAATCCCGTCAACATCTCCCACGTGGATTCAGACCCTGCAACATCTCTGGATGGATTTTAAGAAGATGCTGCAGCCAGCTCTGGACTTTGCCTCGAGGAGAGCAAGAGCTATCCTGGAGTTGTCAGAGCCAGGAGCAGTTTATTTCAGGTGAAGCCCACAAGCCGCGCGTCGAGCACAGTGTTTATACACCGCAATTAAAAGTCTGCACTAATTTGCTGGCAATCCAAGGGGATCGTGGTATCCAGGCGCTACCTTGAGAGCTGCTGCCTAAACTTCAGACCTTTAGAAGTTTATTTACCCAGAACAGCCTCAGCAAGGCTATTTCTTCTCTTTCATACCCCTTTCATTACAAAAACAGTAATTTTTTTTTAAAAAAAAAGGTGAAAGGGGATCTCGTCGTTAAAGCTGAATGCTGGAAAAAGGAATTTTCACAGTTGTCCAAAATTTTAACAGGAGACCAAGTGTGTGGGTTGGGTGCCTTCATTCCTTGTTCTCAAAAGGTCAAGGGGAATGCAAGAGATAATTGCAATTCCAGCAAGCAGTCTCCCAAAGAACTTAGCACTCAAGCTCACAGTTAAAATTCTCATTTTCATGTAAATTTGTAGCTTGCAGTAGAAAGCCTGATCTGCATACATTTGGAGGAAAAGGCTGTTGAGCTGCAACATAACTCAGAAAACAAACATTCACAGTCATCAGCAGAAGATTTGAAGGACCCAAGGTTGGGTTGTAACCCAAATTTTGGTGAAGGCCTTTTATTCTAGAAAGTTTGCCCCTTTAAAAAGAAAGCATGCTGTAGCCTACACTAAAAAAATAAACATTGCTCATTGAACACATGCTTTCTGATAATTACAGAGTATAAAATGTCACATGTACATACTCTATTCCATCCTTCCCAGGTAGCTCTCGATTTTTGCAAGACTTCAGACCCCTGGAGCATGCCATACCCCTTTTCTTTTTTTAATAAAAAAGGTGTTTAGGAAAACAGGTATTATACTATGACAGGTCTTATTCTACTCTGGGCTTGCAGTGGTTGAGTTACTCTAAGATCAGATATTCAGGGCAATACAAAAAGTATTGTCATCAATATGCCCCTGCTTTTGCTTAAAGCACCAATTTGGGGTATTTTCAGCAGCTGATGATGTATAGCCACATCAGCTAGAGACAATTAGCATGTGTAAAACCCTCCTGTCTCCATCCAACACCTCGGGATCTTGGCAGGTTTTCCCACCCATCCCAAAAGTCCCCTCTCCTCCCGACCAGAGATCACGAAACCCTAATGCTTGGAGTACCCTGAACCTTGGGGTAAACCCATCCCCGCTTCACAGCTTCGTGCAACTGCTGAGATTGGAGCTCTGCAGTACGAGCGGTCCTGAATTCGAGATGTACCATGAAATGCCTTCTCCCTCTCCATCCCCTAGAGAGGTGGGGGGAATGTTAATACTGGTTTGCAGCCTGCAGAAGTTACTCCCGCGTGGTCAAACAACCAAGGACTTTTTCGCAACAAGGAAAAAAAAAACCCACAAAACCCCAAAAAACACAAAAAGCAACAAACGGCAACAAATAAAAAGGAATTTTAAAAGAGTGAAATGAGAGAAAGAAAGAGAGAGAGGGGGAAAAAATAGAAAAAGAGAAAAAAAAAATGCTTCTCACTGTTCTTACACATACCCTAGGCTTCACACCCATTCTCTGCAGCACCCAAGCACATGCAAACAGACCTGCCCAACAGAGGGCAATTTGCCTTCATGTGCATTTTCCCCCTCCAAACACAGTGTTACCATGCTCGTTCCAGCACTAACACCTGCAAGGCATTTTATTGACAGCAAGAATGGAAGAAATTCTCCATATCTTGGTTTTGCATAGCCCGTAGTTAATTTTAGACTATCTTCTCTTGCATCTATAATAGTTATTATTTCCATTTCTCTATTCAAAATTGGAAGCTGAGGCTTCATATAGACCTTAAGAAGACCAACACAATGACTGGACATGTTTTCAGGCTTAACTCAGGTACCTTTAAACACAAATTCCTTTCTAGCACTAGAAAAACAATTGAAATTCCAAGCAGAACTGGCAGGCTGCCACTTGATATTTTTTCATGAAAATCAATCCATGCAAGCAGAGCCAGCTTTCACTGAGAAATTAAGTCAACAACAATTTATATTTTTTTATGGATTTTTAGCTAAGAGGCACAATGTTCCAGTTCATAAGGTATACAGAATCAGGCATTTTGATTATTTAAGTTAGTAGATGCACAGATGCCAAGACATTACATCCCACTCTTTTCCTGACAAAGTCTTAAAAACCCACCTACACCCTCCGCTACGGATGTGCCTGGGTATTTGCTCAAAGGAAACTTCTGCGGGCTCAGAGAAGGTCACTCAGGCCAAGATGTCCAGACTGAAAGCAAGGAGGAGGGGAAAAAAAAGAACAGCAACAAAAAAAAAACACCCAAAACCCAAACCAGCACAAACATTTCTATTTTGCAAAAGGAAATGTGTTTTACGCTGCACAAATGCAAGCCATGACTTCCCAATTCACATGGGAGCTCCCAGCCAAGCTGCGCCACCAACAATCGACGCGATTCAGAACCACGAGTGTTTCTGGCACAGGATCTGCCGCCCAGAAGTGTTTTTTCTCCTTTGACAGCCTCTTTTCCAGAGGAAAAACACTCGGCAGCCAGGAAGTTCCCTGGTTGTAGACTCAAAAAAAACAAAACAGAGATGCTAACTGTCACCGGAGCAAAACTAAACACCCAAAAAGCAACAGAAGGATCTGCCGGGACCACCGCCAGAAGAAACAAGATTTAAGTTTCGCTTTGTTCTTTGGGTTTTTATGATTTTTTTTTTTCTTCTTTAAGTAGTAAAAATCCTAAAAAAAACCCAACCAAAAAGCAAGAACTGTAACACGCAGCCCTTACCCAGAAGATGTAGCAGGGCGGCTTTGACAGCAGATTTTTCACACTTCTCCTAATAAACACATTGGGTCTCATGAGATCCCATCTCACAGCCCTAAACAAGAAGGAAGGTGCGAGTCCAGCCCCGCTGCCTGGATTCCCTCTGCCAGAATCCTTAAAAACTGCGTTTATCCAAGGGAGGGAAAAGTCACCTCTAACAGCTCCCCCATTTCTCCCCTGCTAGTTCTCACCTTCTGCTGCCTTTCCCTAGCTACAAACTGATTTTCACATGCATGGAAGATGGAGACTACACAGAAATACAGATCCTACAGCAAACACAAGCACACCATTAAGACACAGAGCAAGGAGCCGGTACCAAAAAGGAAAATAAAGATCTGGCCAAACCCATACCACTCAACCCCTTTGAGAATCATGACGAGGCAACTACACCCATCTACTACATGAACCACACGGCAAGAACTTCTTGCAGACCTCCAAGCCTTGGGGCCGGTGGTTTCTGTGGTCTACCCAAGCCAAACAACAACAGCTAAAAAAAAAAATCAAAAATCCAGCACTTTCAAACCAAGATCCACACCCAGCCCGAAGTCACTGGGAAGACATGACGTGGTCATCTACCCACCTTGGTGGTGTCATCATGTGACCGCTGGTACCGTTTCCAGCGGCACCCGTAGATCCCCGTCAGGCAGGACAAACATAGCTGCGGCTCGTAGTACTGCAGCGGTTGGTGTTTAACCATGCTCCTTCCAGCCCCTCAGGAGCGAGGTGTCAGAAACCCATCAGGTCCTGGGAGTGCCCTGCAGCAAAAGGAGGAAATAAAAAAAAAAATATTTTTTTTTTAAAAAAGGGAAATTAAAAAAGCCAAGCAATATTCCAATACATAACAAGCAGTTTAATAATTAACTATGTCCTCTGGCTATCAAGAGAGGAGGCATGATAATCAGATCTATTCCCAGCCCCTGCCGACATCTCAGGCTTGTTCCTCATCAAGACGGAGAAGTTTAATTAGTTTTCAAGTTTTATTTCCTTGTGCAGTTTCTCCCACACGACTGAAAAGCAAATGTATTCGTAGGAGTTATCGGTAAGAAAAGCCACGCAAGGACAAGAGCAGGAGACGCATTCTTTGCAGCCCGAATGATTAGATTTTTGTGAATGACTGAAATGTAAAGAATCATACCCTCTGCGAGCACAACCTTAAAATTGAGTCAGAGACCTCAGCAAAGCTGAAATCAAGCCAAGCTAAATTCATTTATCCCAAGCATCGTATGGATTCTGCCAAACAGTCCCAAACGAGGAGCTAAAGCTTCTGCACATGCTGGAAAAGGCAGGTATTACCCCCTCCCTTTATCTGCCCCTCCAACGAGCACTCACAGGGATGCAGGGCTGGCTGCAGCCTTTGCCCAGACAAAAAAAAATCCCCTTCTCCACCAAACAGCATTATCTCCCAACAGACCAGGCTGGCTCTGATGCAACTGCTCTATTTGCCATGCGTGGGAACAGCGCTGTTTTGAGGGAAAGTACTCCGCTCCATCGATCACACACTCTGTGCGTCACAGGAATTTATTTTTTTTTAAAATTATTATTATTTTTTAAAATAATATCTATTTAGATGCTCGCTTTTGTCTCTGGCAAGATTCATATCAAGAACAGAGCACGTCATCGTACGCTCTTACTAATTCATAGAGTCAGCATTCAGGGACGGGAACCTCAAAGCTGATACCCGCCAGGCTGGTGGCATCACGCTGCTCTCAGCTGTACTTAACTTCTCACCAGGGGTTTTCCAGAGTGCACGAGTGGACACCCACAGCCCCGTGACATTGCTGTCGCGTGGGCAGTCAGTGCCACGATGAGGGATGCTCTACACGAAGTGCTTGGCTACCGTGCGGGCACAGTATGTGGGCAGTAAGGAAATTGCACCCTCACCAGGGGAACCACTGAGTTTCCTTATATGCAGGGTCCTCCGTGTTCACATCTTGCAAAAAGCTACCAGGGCTGTGAGTAGCAACATCCATCAGCCAAGTGTGACACGGCTTAAGGAGACAAACTCGCCACTTAAGAGCCTTTTGTTGCCACATCCCATGGAAGGAAGCATCCAAAAATGTATTTTTCGTTATAGCCTGTGCCTAAAGGGATGCCACAGGCATCGCAAACACTGCAGCAAAGTCTAGAAGTGTCAGCGAGGACACAGACAGCTCAACCCTTCCAGCTTTTGTCCTTTTTTGTGTCCGTTTATGCTCCGTGCTTCAAGCTGACAGCCCAGGACAGCCCTGCCCTGACTTTTTCTCATCAGGACACAGCATCCTGCAGGCAGACAGATCTCGCTACGGTTGGTTGTCGTGGTTTTAAAGCCCACCAGACCGTTATCACACTCGTCTCCGGAGCCCACAACCCTGAGGTCCTTTTACACAGACACACAAAACCATGCCCTTTCAGCAAACCTCTCTATAACGCTTTGGGAGGTGCTGACCTGGGCAGAGGACCCAAGATGTGCAGGACTCGCGCATCAGTTCAGGTCCTCACGTGGTTTATAATTTCATCCCCTCGGGGAGGACACGCAGGACAGAGGCATAAAACTCATTCAGTGCGAGGACGGGAGC
>NW_009706273.1:3857-4209 GCF_000703405.1 Apaloderma vittatum | reverse complement strand
CCCCCCCACGCTCTCCCAGCAGATCTGCCCCGAAGCACCGCGGTGCCACCTCTGCGGCCTCGTGCTTGAGGTCACCCCTCCTCGCCTGCTTTTTCTCTCTTCCCTGTGCTATTTATAAAGCTCAGCATTAGTCACGGCGCGAGTTGCCTCCTCTCTCCAGCTCTTAGAATCATAGAACATAGAATAATTCCGGTTGGAAAAGACCCTTGGGATCATCGAGTCCAACCATTGACCCTACACTACAAGGTCACCCCTAAACCACATCACCCAACACCACATCTAAGCGACACTTGAACACATCCAGGGATGGCGACTCAACCCCCTCCCTAGGCAGTCTGTTCCAGGGTCTGAC
>NW_009706273.1:0-3825 GCF_000703405.1 Apaloderma vittatum | reverse complement strand
CAGCCTAAACCTGCCCTGTTGCAACTTGAAACCATTCTCCCGGTTCTGTCCCTAATACGCTGTGAGAAGAGACTAGCACCAACCTCTCTACAATGTCCTTTCAAGTAATTGTAGAGCATGAGGAGATCCCCCCTCAGCCTCCTCTTGGTCAAACTGAACAGACCCAGCTCCCTCAATCGCTCCTCACAAGGTCTGTTCTCCAGGCCCTTCCCCAGCTTTGTTACCCTCCTCTGCACTCGCTCCAACACCTCGAGATCTCTCCTATACTGAGGTGCCCAAAACTGAACACAACACTCAAGGTGCGGCCTCACCAGTGCTGAGTACAGAGGGACAATCACCTCCCTTCTTCTGCTGGTCACAACATTTCTAATACAAACCAGGATGCTTTGAGATCGTCCCTACGCTGCGAGTCTCTCAGTCTGCCAACCCCGCGCACCGGTAGCACAACTGTCGGGATAGGACAGCAACACTGAGGACACGCTAAGTTAGGTGCTATTAAAGGGTCTTGGAAAAAGCCATCTCTGCCTGATGTTCCCAAGGAGCAAGCGAGCTACAAGATATTGTAGGGCATAAGCAGGACGTAAAAATTATGCGCAGCCTATTAACAACTCTGCTGCCAAACCCCAACAACAAAAAAAAAACAACTAAAAAAAAAATAATCTTACAGTCCCTACAAGAAATCCTCCATTAATTAATTTCCTGAGGACAGCATCTCTCCTGATTTCCACCTCTTCTAACTTTAGTCATGCAAGGCAAAAGGGAAGACAGACCACCACTTGAAGCAAGCTGATCTAGTGAGAGGTGTCCCTGCCCATGGCAGGGGGGTTGGAACTAGATGAGCTTTAAGGTCCCTTCCAACTCAAAACCAATTCTCTGATTCTATAAAAGCTTTGCCCACATATTCTATTTGCTAGCTTACAAGAATTGCACTGCAAGCTCAAACACAAGTAGGAAACTCAGGCATTTCATCACTCCACTCTTTGGAGAAGCCTCCAGCCCAGGGAAGAACCTGGAGAAGCAATGCTGTGCACCAGCCGCATGCATACAGAGCATCAAAGCTGGCAAAACCTGGCTTTTCAAATAGAAATTTAGGTCATCTGATGTGGCAGGAGCCCAGGAGCAGTGACTGCCCTTCAAAAATAATATAACTCCTGTTTATGGATCCACAATTGCACTAACAAAGTTGAAGCCCAAGCACTTACTGTTAAGTCCCCAGCTGAAACCTCATAGCACAGCTCACAGAAGGTAACAGATAAGGCTGGGAAGGGATAAGTTTGGGCAAGCACCACAAATTACAGGATAACAGAATGTTCAGAGTTGGAAGGGACCTCTAGATATCACTCAGTGCCACCCTCTGCCAGAGCAGGGTCACCCAGGGCAGCCCCACAGGAACGCGTCCAGGCGGGTTGGAAAGTCTCCAGAGCAGGAGACTCCACACCCTCTCTGGGCAGCCTGGGCCAGGGCTCCGGCACCCGCAGAGCCTGGCTCCGTCCTCCTGACACTCGCCCTTTCCATATTTATAACCAGGAGTGAGGTCATCCCGCAGGCTCCTCCAGGCTAAAGAACCCCAGCTCCTTCAGTCTTTCCTCAGAAGGGAGATGTTCCGCTCCCCCCATCACCTCTGTGGTATATGAAGTGTTCTCAGCTCAGAACTATCACCTAATTCACGGTACAAACATCCCTCTCATGGCTGCGTAGCCAGAGCTACCAGTTAAAGGCACGAACTTTGCTGCACAACCAGAGATAGTGGAGGCACCAAAGTCTTTTCCAAAAGTTGCTTTAGTAAGGTACGAGTGCACTTCAGACATGGAGAGGGACCAGCAATCAAACCTTCTCCTTGAGGAAAAATCCTACCAAGAACACCAACATGCAGTGTAGATGCAAAAGCCTTGAGTTTATTGCCCAGGTGCAGAGCACCTGCTACCTCCCACAGCAGCATCTAATCCAGCATCTCCCAATCTCCTGGCAGAGCTCAGGAAGGACACAAGTGCTTTCAGTACAAAAGAGCAACCCAAACAACACCCACCCGCCACCACCATCACCAGAAGGCACTGCTGAAAGGTTTTAAGAGCAGCAGAATTCACTAAAAAATAAGCAAGAGGATTAAAATTACAACCGAGAGAAAATACAGGTGAGAAGGCTCCATAAACTACCAAGTGAAGCTCCCACACTGGTTCCTCTTGTTGAACCCCAACATAGGCTGATGCTACCGCAACCTGTAGATCCAGGCTACTCTCCATAAAAGCAGTCAGGATAGAGAAGAAACCCAAGATGAGTTTCAAAAAACAAAATAAAAAATAAAATGCCATTTCTAAATGCAGTTGATTTAAATGAGGCACAACTTACAAAGCCAAAAATCATTCCCTCCTCTCCAGAGGTCATGAGCAGATGCACAAAAGGCCACAATAGAAAGGAAAAGAAACATAAGACACAGCACCCATCCTCCCCACCATGAGCAGACACCTGAGGAGTAACAAGAAATGCAGAAAGAAACTGAAGATACTGCTCAAGAGAAACCACGCTGATACCATCTGTGCGGAGAAACTTGCTTGGCCGAGCTCACGGACTGAATATTTACTTCCCCTGCTTCCAGAAATGGATTTAATGGCGAGAAGCAGAAAGTCCCTACCTTACAATCACTGTTCCCATGACATCTACAGCTCTGAGGTGGAGAAAGCAGACCATGAATGATTCAAACCTCTGCTGGTTAGCATTACATACAGAAATGAAAACAGGAAGCAAGACAACATACATTAATTATTCAAATTCAGCAACGCGCACCAGAAGGGGGGAAAAAAATAAAGCAGAAAACACAAACCCACGTAAGCTATCAACCTTGGCTTTAAAGATGCATCATCTGCCAACGGCTACAAACTTCTTAGAGCTGAGTAACTGAGTTTGCCAACCAGCTTGTCCAAAAAGGGGGAGCAGTGAAGAGCCCATCTGCAAATACAGCGGGAGAGTTTTCTGAAGGCTCCAGGATGCCTAATTAGCACACAGCGCATTCCTGAGATACTGGGCTGTAGGTATCTGTTACAGCCTGTGACACATTATTCCTTTCCAAACAGCTTTGGTGCAAGTGGAAGAAAAAAAAAAAAAGTGAGAATTCAAGTTACAAATTTAAAAAGGAAACTCTCTGGGGAGATCTGGCCTAAAAATTGGGATTTTTATCTCTACAAGTTAACTCCTCCATTCCTGTAGACTTAAAGCAATAATCAGACTCCTCAACAGGAGAAGGAACAGAGCAATCAGGACCGATTTTTAAACCACCTCAGTGCTGAAGAGCACTGAGTAAATAACGTGAATGAAGCCACAGAACAGCAGGTTTAATAGCACTTAACCCTTTCACAAGGTTTAGCACAGTCCAAGCCCTCCCCTTTAATCCCCCCTTCAATTTATTTTGGTTTTTTAAAATATTTTTTTCCCCTGCTATCAACCTAGTTTCACACAGGTCACACTGGTCTCATTTAGCATCTTGGGACAAACCTTTTAATAGCTCAGAGACAAGAAGCTCACTGCCCGTCCAGCAACACGACCCACAGCGCTGCTCGGAATACCCGCCTGGTTTAGGGAAGCGATGACAGCGTTGGGTTCCTGCCTGTCTTACCTCGACCTCCCACCTCCAGCCTTCTCCCAAATACCCTAGGCTGGTTCAGGATGATAAGCACCAAGACTCACCAAGTTTGCTGACAACACCAAGCTGTGTGGGGTGGCTGACACCTTGGAGTGCAGGGATGCCACCCAGAGGGACCCTGACAGGCTGGAGAGGTGGCCCCAGGCCAACCCCATGAAGATCAACAAGATCAAGTACAAGGTCCTCCATCT
>NW_009706272.1:29158-35269 GCF_000703405.1 Apaloderma vittatum | reverse complement strand
CACCATCCCTGGAGGTGTTTAAGAGAAGGGCTGATGTTGCACTGAAGGACATGGTTTAGTGCCGTTGATAGGGCTAGGAAAAGGTAGGATTCAATGATCTTCAAGGCCTCTTCCAGCCAAAAATGTTCTATGATTCTATTACAATTGATTTCTGTGGAATATTCCTCACTCATGCCCCCCACATGGCTACTCTCCTCTCAGCGTTTCATCTGTCAGAGATGGTGCCATACACTTACCCTCTGGGAGTTCGTGAGCAATCCTGCAGCAAGAACTTCCCAACAGGCCGATTTTTGCCCAGTGCATCAAGTTAAGTTTCTGGGAATCACAATTCCTGCTAGGCCAAAGGCTATTTTTATTAAGGAGGAAGGAAATCCTCCCCCTCCGTCTGCTGCAAGTTTTATCATATATCCCCAATTCCCAAGTGAAACTGCACAGGACTTTGAGAACTATCACAGTCGAGCAAGACTACTGGGGGTTTAGTAGCAAGACAGCCCTAAAATACCTATAACAAAGCAACCAGTGAACTTACCACAGCTAGAGCCCTCCATTACCATATTCACTGCTGTCCAGAGACTGCAGGTAAGATGGCAGAGGCACTCCACCTTCAACTGCCCAAAATATCCTTGAGCACCAAGAGCCAGGAGCTCTCTGCAGCTTGGGCAACTCACAGAGCCAAAGTACAACAGTGGGGAAACACTGAGGAAGGTGTACTTTACTCCTAGGGCCCCATGAATGGGCACCATTTTGCCTGGTTCCTTGAGGGGCCTGTAAGCCCCAGCCACTGGCTCCTTCCTGGCAACTTCCCCTCCCCTCAAAACAGCAGCACCTGAGCACAGACAAAGGCGTCCTGTTTTAATGCACCGTTTTATGGCACGAGCATGAAACGGGAACCCTAGGCAATAGTCCAAAAAATAAAAGAAAACAGAAGTTCTGTGGGAAAGAAAGCACCGAGTTTCAGTGGGACGTGGAAGCCAGTGAATGAGCGCTCAGTTTCACTAAAATGCTTACTTCAGGCTAATAAAGCATAACATTACACAGTGTAATAAATTTGAAAAATAAGAGCTTGTTAGATACAGCAAAACTGGAATGCATTTTCTACTTGTGGCTTATAGTCCTTTCGATGCCATAAATCCAACTAATTTCAACATCACTGAAGGAAAACAGAGTACTTTAACTTCCTCCCTGCCAATGCAATGAAACTAACTGGTTTAAACTGGGAGAAATCACAAGTGTCCACCATGAGACACATGTCAGCAGACATAGGCATGCTCCTTGCCAACAAAACTGCAGCATGTTCACCTCTGCACCTCCCAAACCAAGTCTTCTGGAATGCTCTTTCCAGCACATCTTTCCTTAGAAAGTTCCTGTCATGAGCTTTACCGAAATACCTAATACCATCTTCTGAAAAGCACACTGCAAAGCTCTCAAGTATTTCCTCTGCAGTTGGACGTGTTAAGTCATGTCTGAAAGAACCACAACAACTCACTATTTAGGTGGTATACTTTACTGTGTTCTCTCCAGAGAAGTTATTCAAAGCATCCCCCTGCATTTAAATTACTTCTCTGCTTGGTTACACCAGACTAAAAACACACCTCCCATACGCTCATGCTGCATGCTGACTAAGCGTTCCAAGCAATAGCAAACTTCAGTCCACAAGCACATGCTAAGCTGCTTAGAGAAATATCTCCAGGGAGGGATGCTCATTATATCCAGCTAATTCCTTTCAGTACTTACTGAGTGGTTCCCAGCCTGTCTCGCTTACCGTGGGTACAGAATACTCAAGGAACATACCACAATAGCAACCTCTCTATTCATCTCCATTCATCATTGATGACCAGACCCAGACTGTCCCTACTGGAGCTTGGAAAAGACAGGAGTAGCAGGAAGATGAAGAACTAAAAGAGGCATCCAGAAGCTTTAAAAAAGAAAGACATGCCCAAATGCCTAACCATATTTTGATCCAAAACACACAAGCCAGCAGCCACCCCACAGTGAAGACAGCAGTTGCTTCTAGACAGCCGATATACTTAACCTACTTCAGCAACAACAGTCCCAAGGACAACAACCAAGAGAAGTAGTTTGGAGAGCTACTGCACAGTAGGATGTGAAGCCACATTAGCACTTCACATCTTTGGAGGTTTTTTCTGGGGGGGGTGTGGGGTGATTTTTTCTGTTATAAACATCAAGGCTTTGTTTTGTAAAAAGCTCAGACCAACTTCCGTCACAAGAACGACAGGAATCCTCCAGAGCATTAGCAGATACGGCAAACCACCCTCTGTGTGCACCTACCCGAAACACCACACTGTTCAACTATAGCACACTGTCTGGGCAGGTCCAAGAAAGTTGATACTATCTTGTCCATCCAAGTAGAGCAGCCTTAATCCAGCTGTAGATGGCTGATTGATCTCCCAGAAACAACAGCAGGAAGGTCACCATCAGCAACAACACAAGAGCCTGGACAGGATCTCCCTGCTTTCAGCCCTTGCATCAGTCTTTATGAACAGTTTCCTCTCCTAACTGGAAGATACGCATGTCAGTAAAGTGCTTTTGTCAGTCCACCATCACCTACATACACAGTGAGGGAAAAAACTCAAAACACAACAAACATTCCCTTTCTATTCATACACTCACAAGTCAACCTCCTGTAGCACAGAATACTACAGTGTGATAGTCCTATGCGAGGGCACTTGCACTGGAACACAAGAGGTGATGTGCGAAAAAACCCACAAATCTATGATACTTTCTCTCCACAGTAAAGGGAGGACAAAAGCAAAAAAGTTCTCCATAAAAGAAAATACTGTACAGGCAATAAAACAAACAAAAAAGTAACAGAGAATGAGCAGCCCAGCTGTCACCATGGCCAGCCTGATGTTCTGCCATGCTGGTAGGTAGCATTGTAACCCCTCAGGGGCTGCCACTGAAAGAAATGGAGCCAGCTGCAGAGTAAAATGTTCAGAAGAGCAAGGGAATAAGGAGGCACGACTTTTGATGGCTTTTGCTCTAAATATTTCCAAAAGGTCTGTGTTGTTTTAAAGAACTTACTTCCTTTTCTTCTGTTTGCAGCATATTTTCGCTTTTTCATTTTTTTGATCCAGTTGATGTTCCTGCTGTTCACTCAAGTAATCCAACAATTTGATATCTGAACTCCTCAGTACTCTTTCTAACATAGAGTTAGCATGTCACTGATAACCAGCTGCTTAGAGTGCACACATACATCAAAAATCCTTGTGCTGTTCCAGTGGCTCCACACCATAACTACCCTGGAAAAATACCTCTAGCTTCCAGGTATAATGAAAGGAGAGCACATGTGCACACAGTTGATCTGACCCAGATAACAAATGCTAGGCCTCTGGGGAGGGGGGGGAAGGGAAGGGAAAAGAAAAAAATAAAAGCCAGATTTAATTAACCACAAAAAATCCAGACTAGGACTGACACATCCCCTCATCACCCCAAAAACATCCCCAAACCAACAGGCAAAACCTCACATGAGCACAGCTATTCATAAGGAACACCATAAGAATGTTTTGCTACATTGTTCTCTGCTAAGGGTTTGGATTTTGAAGCTGGAAATAACCATCCATGAAGTCACCCAACGAAATGGGAATCGAATGCCAGCAATGGTCCCTTTCTGCGCTAGCTTTAAAACAAACAATAAAACCAACATCCCATGGTAGGCATCACAAAGGTACTAGAGTTATATACCAGCATTACAGAAATTTAGATTCTTCTTCTCTAAAGCACTGCTACTCTGCTTTTGTGAGTTGCTTCTGTCAACATCCTCACAGTGCCACAGGCCAGCTACATTGTTTGGGAAGGGTTATCTGGGAAATGCAGCAACAAGTCCAGTCACTTGGTCTGATGCTCTGCAAGGAAACAAACTGAGCTGAGGAGAAGACAGCAGCACCACATGAACCACACACCTGAGGTGATCAGCCTCTTAAAGACACAACAGGGAACATGGAGCCTTCATGCTTCTTTCTCAGCACCAATATGAAGAGTCAGGCACAATTTTCTATTATCAGAAAAGAGCTGGCTTTTGGAAAGTTAAAAGACTCTGACAGCTAATCAAGGAAATTCACCGCAGGGAACTGAATGCTTACTTTCTCCAGAAATCATGAAACACATCCAGTTGCTTCTAATATAAAATAAGTCAGATTACACAGCAATCCATACCGCTAATGCTGTATTCTAACACTTGAAGCATTGTCGTCAAAACTGCCTGCCTACACTGCTGTTGTACAACACCTTAAGAGCATATTGCAGTCGTATATTTCTTTATGTTAAAAACTGCAGAGTATAGAAAAGTGTCAAAGACATACTTTGAAAAGGTAGATTGGTACTTTCTTCTAGAGACAGCTTTCAAAAAACAGATCATTGACAGAAGACCTAGGAACACCACAGGGGTGAGTTCTTCAAATACTTAGTTCACAGGGTTACCACAAAAAATGCAAAAGGTCTCAAAAAAACTCCTTACTTGGCTCTAGCCAGAAACGCATACCAAAAAGCACAGTCCTTCCACTTAGAAAGCAGCCTTTGGGGTGGTTTTGTTTATGCGCCGATTAGCGTGTTAAAAGCATTCAGAGGTACCCCACCTACAAGGGAGCGCATTCCTCAGGGTGTGCAAAAACAAAAAGTCCCCTTTTTCACTGAAGATCTCTACAACTGTAATAGAGAACAGATTGTTTCCTGACCTCTTTCATACAACACTGTTTGTTTTTCTGCAATTCAAACACGCTTTTCACAGTATTTAACTTTCTCATCTTAATCCCTTAAATTTGGTGAATATATCAGCATTTTCTACAGAAACTCAAAATCAATTTATAAAACAGCAAGGCTTCAAGACCTTCAGTTATAGTGCCATAAATTAACATCATCGTAGAGTCCAAGTGTTGTCATTTACATATAATATAACTTTATTCATACTGCAAAGCAAGGAGGCAAAGGACAATGCCTGGACAGGTGACTGTTGTGACAATTATTCTTCTTTAACCTATAAAGTCTTTTCTTTTAAATATAGTCTTGCAAATGTAAAGACAAGAGTAATACGAGTTACACCAACTAAGGTACAGAAGCACATGAAAAATATTAGCAATATCGCTACTAAATTGGAGAGATCCGTCCCTGAGACGGCACCAGCTAAAACTCTCAACGCTGCACGGTGCTTCCCCAGCTCAAGCACATTGCTTCTGGCCCTGAGCTAGATTGTACAAAACCAGCTCAGATCTCCCCTGTAGCCACAGCACATTTATGTGCAGTACAGATATCCTACGGTAATGCTACAGGCTTGGGGAAGAGTGGCTGGAAAAGTGCTCAGCAGAAACGAATCTGGAGGTGCTGGTGGAGAGCCGGCTTAACATGAACCAGCGTGTGCCCAGGTGCCAGAGAAGACCAACAGCATCCTGGCCTGGATCAGAAATGGTGTGGCCAGCAGGACCAGGGAAGTGATTGTGCCCCTGTACTCAGCATTGGTGAGGCCACAGCTTGAGTACTGTGTCCAGTTTTGGGCCCCTCATGACAACAAAGACACTGAGGTGCTGGAGCAGGTCCAGAGAAGAGCAACAAAGCTGGTGAGGGGTCTGAAGAAGAAGTCTTATGAGCAATGGCTGAGGGAACTGGGATTGCTTAGTCAGAAGAAAAGGAGGCTAGGGGAGATGTCATTGCTCTCTACAGCTACCTGAAAGGAGGTAGTGTTGTGCCTGGAGGTATTTAAAAGACTTCATAGAACGGCCTAGGTTGGAAGAGGCCTTAAAGATCATCTAATCCAACCTCCCTGCCATGGGCAGGGATGCCCTTAACTAGACCAGGTTATTCAAGGCCTCATCCACTCTGGCCTTGACCACCTCAAGAGAGGGGGCATCCACAACTTCTCCGGACAATTTATTCCAGAGTATTGCCACCCTTATACTGAAGAATTTTTTTTCTGAGATCCAATCTATTTTCCTTTAACTTAAATCCATTTCCCCTTGTCCTATCGGTGGACACTTTTGTAAAAAGTCTCTCCCCTGCCTTCCTGTAGGTTCCCTTCAGGTATTGCAAGGCAGTTATAAGGTCTCCCCTCAAGCCTTCTCTTTTCAAGACTGAACAATCCAGTTCCCTCAGCCTGTCTTCATG
>NW_009706272.1:24431-29075 GCF_000703405.1 Apaloderma vittatum | reverse complement strand
TCGAGGTGGGGTCTCACAAGAGCAGACTAAACGGGGAGAATCGTCTCTCTTGATCTGTTAGCCACACTCCTCTTGATGCATCCCAGGATGCCGTTGGCCTTCTGGGCTTCATGAGTGCACTGCCGGCTCATGCTGAGCTTCCCATCTATTAACACTCCCAAGTCCTTCTCTTTAGGCCATGTGGCACTTAGGGATGTGGTTTAGTGGTGGACTTGGCATTGCTGGGTTAACAGCTGGACTCGGTCATAAACATTGAGCAGGGCAGACTTAGATTAGATGTTAGGAAAAAGTTCTTTACTATCAGGGTGGTGAAACACTGGCACAGGTTGCCCAGAGAGGTGGTGGAGGCTCCATCCCTGGAGGCATTCGAGGTCAGGCTTGATGAAGCTCTGAGCAACCTGACCTAGTTCAAGATGTCCCTGCTCACTGCAGGGGGGCTGGACTAAATGATCTTTAAAGGTCCCTTCCAGCCCTACACATTCCATGATTCTATGATCTTTTAAAAAATCTATGATAATGGGTACCATTAGCACACTATATACAGAAACCAATTAAGAGCTGGAAAATATTTGACCTACACATATAGAACTAGTGACTAACACTCAATCACTTGATCTCAGTAGCTGGGCTTGCATTAGGAAGACCAAGACAGCATTCACATACTGCTTGATAAATTTCCCCAAAATAACATACATGCCATTATCTGGTGTAATCTTCTAATCATTCCTCAAGTCAAGCAATTTTTCTCTTTATTTGGCTGCTTGTTTTTTTCCTACAAACTCATTTTTATCTCTCTCTGTCTGTATATATGTATGTATGTATGCACTGAGATCTTAATATGTGGATGTATAGGCAGGCATAGAAGCACCTTTTATATAAAACCAGTGATGGAAATCTGAAGCTCTGACCATTGTAATCTGAAAACACAGTAACTTTTTAATTTTTTATTTATTTCTTTTAGTTTTTTATTTATTTCTGTAACATTGCTTCCTCGCTTGCACATTCTGGCTAAAATCAGAAGTGGAAATGACAGAAGCAAGGGTGGATTTTTTAAACACCATTAATTTTAAGCCAGAACAGAAGCAGGAAATACCGGAAGTTTCACAGGAAAACTGGTCAGTTTAGTTGTATTGCTGGAAGCTATCTCAACATTTCTTTTAACATCTGAACAGAGAACAGATATGAATCTCTAAAAGTAAGGTTCATGTGCAGCAAAACTAGAGCAACACATGAATGGGTGCCATTATCAAGTTGAACTGTAACCACCATTACATCAAGCTCACCATATACATAGTGTGATGTTTTACTTAATAAAGTGTTAAAGCCTTGGTTCTTCAGGATTTTGAGTAAAAAAAAAAAAACACCAAAACACTGTAGGCCATTAAAAATTAGTACTGAACCATCCCTCTTAGTGCTCGTGAAAAGTTTGACTACTATACAGAAATGCTTAGAAAGCTGCATTTCAAAGTTTACGCTTTTCAGTCACATACCCATACTGAAGTCGTAACAATCAATTTTGGATAGGGTAGTGGTGGAAATCTGTTGGAAACCTAAGCTGAGCCCCCTCCTTGTGCAGTTCGGAGCACCTGATAGCATCTGCCGGCTGCCCAGCTACACACCTGCATCTCACTGCAAGTGGGACCCCCTCTCCAAAAGTTTTAGCTACTTGAAGTTTTTACGCAGCAGAATCAAACACACACTTCCATCGTTACTGCTTAAAGTCAATTCCAAACAGTAGCTTTTTAAAAGTTAATAGGATATGCATGTGCATATAAAAGGCAGGCTAAAAAACCAAAAAGGAAATAGAGTTCTCATGTCTGTCATTAGAGTTGGTATGTTTCTTGGCATAAAGCTAAATAAGGAAGGGAAGGGAACAAGAAAGGCTGGAAGATGAGGCTAGAACACATCCAAGTTTTCAATGCTTCTAAAGCAACTGACATTTACTGGCCAAAGAAGAAAACACATCATTTCAGCCAAAAAAATTATTTTTTCCCCCTAATTCCTAAATTGCTGTAGTTACTAAGGTAAGACTGTCTTTTTCACCTTAACTACCCTTCATTTTTTGAACTAGTGCACTACATGTAAGATGATCAATGCAGACGTATTTTACAAAACCAATTCAAGTTCAAATAAAGAACTCATACTGGATTTCTCTGTGAAGGCCACCAGTAACTACCACACAAACCCAAACCAAACCTCATCACCACATAAAGTAACCCTGGCCAACCATGGCCCACACATATTGGTGTCTGAAAGCAGCTTTGATATTCAGTAGTTCCTGAAGCATTTTGAATGAGGCACACTTTGCGTTGGCCTGCCCAGTGAAGGAGGAAACCAAGGACTGCCACATGCACCTCCCCAGGCAACACAGGCTTGCCAAGACAAGCAGGTGATGGGATGCACACATATCAAACCCTGGTTGGGAAAGCAACAGCGAGGGTAAGAATAAGGGCTCTCACTGTGCTGTCATCAGCAAAGATGAGCAGCAGCCTGTCTCCCACGTCCTTTTGTTGTAAAGTATTTCATAGTCCAACAAATTCAAAGGAAGGCTGCAGTAGGGAGAGATGGAAGTCAGGAACATCAGCAGATGACAACTGTAAAGCAATATCTGACAGGACCTTGACGACTCTGCAGAGAGAAATAAGTGACATGGATGGACAAGGAATATAATGCTAACAAAATTCAGTATTAACAAGTGCACACTGAATGCAAGCTTTCACACTAATTATAAAATCTCACAGGATTTTAAATTAAACCATTAATTAAAGGCTCTAGCAGGAACTTGAAACAGCTCAGCAGAAGTCTCTGCTCAAGATACAGCCATAGTTTAAAAAAATCAGAAAAAGAGAACCAGAAATTCCATAGCCTTGCGTGTACACAATTGAGATGATCAATAACATTATTCTAGAAGACAATAGCACAGACTGTTCTGTAACAATATGCTGTGCTAGTTACCCCAAAACATGCTTCTAAACCAGTCAGGGTTACCTATTTCAGAAAGGGGTAACGTGTCTGGCTCTGGGAACGGAAAAAATACTCAGAACAGGCCGTCTTCCTGAACAGTCCCAATCTGCTGAAATACACCCAAGCATGATAAAACAGAAAACAATTTGGCAAAGGAAGTCTGGTAGTTTCTGTTTACATATACAAGACAGCTGTGCATGTATAAATACAAACTAAAATTAATTCCTGCAGGAAGTCAGGGAAGTCAAGTATGGCACTTTTTTGGTGTTTTTTTGTTGTTGTTGGTTGGGTTTTTTTTTCCTCTGGTACCAGGCAAAAGGAGACCTCCAGAGGAGCAGCAGTTACCTGCTGAAGCTGGACTGAGTTTTAAACTGAAAGAAGGTAGTTTAGACTGGACATAGGAAGAAATGTTTATGATGGGGATGATGAGACACTGGGACAGGTTGCCCAGAGAAACTGTTGATGCTCCATCTCTGGAAGTGTTCCAAGTCTGGTTGGATTGAGCTTTGAGCAATCTGATCTAGTGAAAGGTGTCCCTGCCCATGGCTGGGAGTGATGTTGTTGGACCAGATGATCTTTACAGGTCCCTTCCAATCTAATTCAAACCACTCTAGGATTCCATGATTTTACCTGTCCTATAATCTTATCTCTGCCTTTCCTGGCTACCACTCACACAAAGCCAGCGTGGCTGGGAAAATAAGGAAGCACCAGCCACATAGTGCCAAGAGCCAAAAAGACATGAGACACAAAGACGACCATACAGACAACCATACAGCCCAGCAAATTAGAGCCTCGGATCCTTGTGCAAGCAGTAAAGATAGCCCCACATGAACAGTATACAAGAGTCACTGAGAGAAGGGCTTAACTTTTGCAGAGCTGGCTACTGCTCCTCAAGGGAGAGCAACTCTCCTTTGAATGCTCTCTGATCTCAGACCCACCTCTTACATACTTCTGGAATATTGGCTTCTACGACACTGGTGCATTTTCCATCAGGAGATTTGTCAGATCTTTTTTGGCAGCCATCTACCAGGGCCACAGAGCTCTCCTCCTCCTTTTGTCACTCCACGTATACTAGACACAACAGGATCCTCTACATAAATTGCACTAAACTTAAATCATTTCAGAAATTGTATACTCAGCATCTGGGAACATACACATTCCTTAACGATTTTCTCAGTACTGCATATGCTGCTAAAGACTTTTCAACCCCTTCACTTCAGGAAGTATATATTTAGAGTCATGTGTGGGCAAAGATCTATTTTCTCAGAGAACTAATGTCCTAGCTTGAAGCTTAGATAAATCAATAGCCCTTAAATTAAAGCATCTTGCTACCCTCAAGACAAGTCCAGAAGAATTTCTTTCACACTGAAGAAAAATAACGGGTTTATGCCTTTTTCTGCCATTTCACAGGCCAAGCAAATGTGACGAATTTCTTTGTGTTTAGACTTAATTAAGTGGTCTTTGGAGACCATCAAGATTTTTCATGTCATCTCCTTTCCTATGCTAGGAAAGCAACCAGTATTGCTGCCCAAGTAATTGTTTTTCCAGGACATGAGCTCGTCTAGTGAGTAACCTCTTCCAGCTTATCCAAATTCCATCTTCTCCATAGAGTCTCCTTTTAAAAATTTCTTTGATCCTAGACAGAGGCCCAGGTAAAGTAACCCGTTCTATTCTGTGCAG
>NW_009706272.1:7973-24400 GCF_000703405.1 Apaloderma vittatum | reverse complement strand
CCCTACTGAAGGCTCAATCATGATCTCTACTCAAATGGAAGATGAGGACCAGGTTCTCTCACTCTCTTGATATCAATATCATTGAGATTAAGTCCTAAATGATGAAAGCCTCTCCATTACTGGAAAATACTCAACCGTTACCTTCCGATTACCCACCAAACTGTGTTCTGATAATGCCCAGTGAGGGATGGAATATCACTAATCAAAATTTTGTATTATTTTCTTTTCTTTGGGGGGTGGGGTGAGTAGAAGGCACCTTAAAGATCATCTAGTTCCAACCCCCCCTGCCATGGGCAGGGATACCTTCCACGAGACTGGGTCGCTCAGAGCCCCACCCAGCCTGGCCTTAAAAACTTCCAGGGAGGGGGCATCCACAACTTCCCTGGGCAACCTGTGCCAGTGCCTCACCACCCTCATAGGGAAGAATTTCTTCCTAAGATCTCATCTAAATCTACCCTCTTTCAGTCTGAAAACATTAACCCTTGTCCCATCACTACATTCCCTGATAAAGAGTCCCTCCCCTTCTTTCCTGTAGGCCCCCTTTACGTACTGGAAGGCTGCTAGAGGGTCACCACAGAGCCTTCTCTTCCCCAGGGTGAACAAGCCCAGCTCTCTCAGCCTGTCCTCGTAGAGGAGGTGCTCCAACACCCTGGTCATCTTCATGGCTCTCCTCTGCACTCACTCCAACAGGTCCATGTCTTCCTTACGCTGGGAGCCCCAGAACTTAACACAGCACTGCAGGTTGCGGTCTCTCCAGAGCAGAGAAGAGGGGCAGAAACACCTCCCTTGACCCACTGGCCACACTTCTTTTGACGCAGCCCAGGATGCAATTGGCTTTTTGCACTGGGAGTACTCACTGCTGGCTCATATTCAGTTTTTCATCCACCAACACCCTTAAGTCCTTCTCTGCAAGCCTGCTCTCACTTCATTCATGGCCCAGCCTGTATTTGAGCTTGTGATTGCCCTGATCCACATGCAGGACCTCTCACTTGAACTTCATGAGCTTTGCACAGGCCCACCTTTCCAGCCTGTCAATGTGCCCCCTGAATGACATCCCTACCCTCCTGTGTGGAAACTGCACCATACAGCTTGATGTCATTGGCAAACTAACAATTTCACAGGTACATCAAAGGTGACCACTTAAGACTTGAGCAAAATAAAGACTTGAAGGGAGCAGTGTGCACAGAAAGGGACCAGTTCCCCAACAGCTATCTGTACTCAAACATACAATGGAGTTGCTTGCTACGTAAGCCTAGTATTAGTGGTCTCATGATGAAAATAGCAATCCTTTCAATTCAAATGCAATTCTTCCAGAACAGCCAAAGGCCTGTCCATATTTTGGGGATGTGGACTTTTAAATAGCCTGAAACAAAAACAAGCACTTGCAAAAGAAGGACAGGAAAGTACGATGTACAGTCTGAGCACAAAATCTATGCTTCCGCTGTAATGAAAGGGTGTTCCTGCAAGAAGCAAGGAGATGCAAAAATCGAGCAGGACATTGACGGAAAAACAGGTACCTGACTTCTGTGGCAAATTGTACATCAGCATGTTCAACGTTTCACTGGGGACAGCATCCTAGAAAGGGAGAGGGGAAAATGGCACTGAAAAATGAGAACATTTGGACTTGCCTGAATCCCACCCACTGCGAGGACCCAAGATGCTCACTGACTCCAGGCCAAACACACTCCACCTTCGAGAGGTGCCAGATTAGTCCTTTCCAGAAACAGTGGGGAAGACTGCTTTCTCCATTACAATGAGGTAAAAGTCCCCCTTACTCCAGAAGCAGCACTTGCACAGAAAGCAGATGGAACAGGGAGCACTTGCTTCTTCGCATGAAGACGCTCAGAGCCCAATCTCTTAAACGAAAGGTGAGGCAGCCACCTTCTGCAGATGCCAGGAGCCAGCGCTCCCCTTCAGACACGAGCTATGTTGTGCAGGCAGGGCTCCATCAGAGAAGGTTAATAGGCAGAGAGTGCATTAGGTGTTAGTATACAAATGGACACTAAATCAGTTAAGTTAAAAACAGATTATTTTTCCCAGCTGTGCCTTCCAGCACACTTTTCTCAATAGAATGACAACTAAAATCTACAATTGTTGTATTTATTAATCTCTAAAGACTCACTGGAATCATAATTGGGCAGCCTAACTGCTCAAAAGGTTGTTCTAGTGATTCAGTTGCACCGCAATATAAAGATATCTGCATAAAGTGGGCTGCAAAGTACTAAAAATTAAGACCGATTAAGTTACACATTTGTACATTGTTGCCCTCTCTACTAGAGTTTGGAAAACTGAAGGCAACATGCTATTATACATCATGTGCTATTATTCACATAAGTGCCTAAATTACAGAGTTTGGGAGATACTAGTTACACGCTTATTAACAAGTCATTTATTTCATCATGTAATACACAGACTTTTGACACTGAAATAGGAAACATGAAAGCTGTATCTGAATAGCGTGTGTCAATCAAAAATTATTTCTGCTCTCATAACAACTGTTTTTCCCTCCAGATTTTGGTTTCTGCTCTCAGACTGAGCCACAGCAGAGGCTGGAGGCAAGTTTCTGAAGTCTAATTCACGCTCTTCACATTTACCTCCTTAAAAAAAAAAAAAAAAAACACAAAAAAACCCACCAAGCATGTTGAGTACAAATTCTGACGGAAGTTCATAACTGCCCAAAAGGTGTCTAAAACTGCCCATGTAAATCTGTATAAAATTGCTGATGCAAATAAAAATAAATAAAAACAAAAACAAAAAAACACCAACCTCCCTGCCCCCCAATAACCAAAGTTAGAAGACCTGAATAGATCAGGTTTAGTCTGACTGTTTAGGCCAGATACTCTCAGGAGGTAAACATCCACACTGGATAGAGCAGTAATACAGGACAGGTTATGTAGAAGCAGAGGATATCCTCAGATGCGCAAAAAAAAAAAAAAGGCATGGGGATACAATCAAGTTAGCTTTTGTAGCAGATGTGAAGGAAGCCTTGGTTCAGCTTGCCCACACACAAATGAAGATGCTGAGCAGCTGCCAATCACGTGGCCCTTAAGGAAACCCCGCTGCTCTTTCACACCCAGCTACCACTTTTTGTTTTTCTTCCTTATCCTTTTCACCTTGTGCCTAACTGATTACAAGCTTGGCTAGCACTGGAATTTGTTCGGCTTCATGGTACACCGGCAAGGAGGGGAACACCAAAGCAGGGCTCCGTCAGTGCCAGCCCCATCTCTGGGACAGGAGTGGGGCCAGGGACCAATGCCAGAGCCCAAAGGGCACCACAGGACAGCTGACCTCTGTCCCTGTGCAATGAGCTGCTCTTCAGTAAAGTTCCTCCCACCTTGTGAATGCTAACTCTCAAAATCCAAATTCCAGGTTTTATCAGCTTAGCTTTTCACACGTCATTTAACATCAGAAAGAGCTTTCTAAGCACTGCCTGGCTTCTCCCTCAAAGGATTTCACAGAGCATCAGGGAGACAAAAGAAAACTTCCTTTCAGAATTTCAAATATTTTAAAATACTCACATATATTCAAAACAGACTAAAATATTTAAAAGGATTCCTAAACTACAGTTTGTCTCATGTGAAGGGATTTCCATGTCTTTATCATAGAAACCACAGCTGTTAAGTTAAAACGGTGTCTGTTATTCCATTTTTAATTTCATCATTATTCTTTCGACATTAATTCACATTAACCACAGTGTATCTTTTACCTTAACAGCTGATAAGAATTTCTGAAGTACTAATTTATACAACTTCTTAAGTTAAGAAGGCTATTACCATCCTCATGTCAGAGACAGATAAACTGCAGGTGCCCCAATGCTGCACAACACTACAGTCACATAAGCAACATCTTTCCCAAATCTCTCTTTTAACCATTTAATATGCATGTTCTTTGCTAGAAAAACCAAGCAGAGAGTCCTCCACAACCACGGATGGCACACACTGCGCTTTTGTAATGGTAAGAGATGGCACCAAGTTACAGCACAACTGGCTCCAGCGCAAGGCAGCTTATCCTTCGTTTGACTTTACGTGTTCTTGCCACTTGTGCTCAGTGCTGTGAGCTTGAAGTTCTTGAAAAAGACCATAAACCTAAAGCTACATACTACATTTAGCCTCAACAGGGTCTGTGAAGGCTTCCAAGTCAGCCTTCTTTTGGATTCCACAACCAGCTCTTGGAAGAGCTAACAGCAGCACCTTTCTTGTGTCCTTGCAGATGGGATGGCCGTGCCTACAGGCAAGCCCTAAACCCTTCACTCTGTCATCTCCCCCAGCTACTCTGCCTTAAATATTCCGAAGCAGAGGAGGAAAAGAAAAAATCTGATGCAGAAAAAAAATTAAAAGGAAATTTTTAGCCTTCTGTTTTGACCTGTCACTGTAAATTCGCTTAAAACTAAGAGTGCAGTTTTCAAGGCACAAAAACCCTACAGTATAAAAATTAAGAATTTTTACACTAAGGAAGAGATTGGAACAGAATATCTCCATATTAACACTTCTGAAGAGCTGACAAGGAAATTCATGAAAAGCAATCCTTAGCATTTGGTGGTTTTCATTAAAATGTACTGTTGTATCACAACTTTGACCAAACTTCTAACTGCACGCAATTCAGGGCATCGGGTAAGTTTAGAAATGAAGTTGTCTCTCTTTACTCAAGAACACTCAGAAACTTAAATTCACAAGTCTCGTCACTTCAACTTAAAGAGCCCCAGCTCAGCACCAGCACAGCCCCTCAAGTTGCAAGCGTGCTGGTGGGCTTTCCCCTCCTTTCTGGCTGAAGAGATCCTTGCTGGGAGGAGAGGATGGTGAAAACACGCAAGTAACATCAACCAGGTTTTAGACAGCTACTTCCATGCCATGGTAAGGCCAGGTTGATAAAAGGTGTCAAAGGCACCTAAAGGCACTCTGGTAAAAACAAAACACTCCAGCAACAGGAGTCAGGAGCTCAATGCGACTGGATGCGTTTTCAAATCCTGCCAGGAACATAACACCCATGGTAAAACGTGGTTGTCATGACAAGGTAAAGGAGAAATACTTGCAAGCACGTGCCATTCAAAGTCTGTGTCAGCGTCAGCTGCCAGGCTGCTAATTCTTGTTGTAAGTTTTTAAACAATCAGTTGGCTAGTCTTTCAAGAACAAACAGTCTAGCACTGACTCAAGGTCATTTATAAAGACTTATTTTGTCTTAATCATCTATAATAAAAGAAGAGCTGAGCTGCAAGTAAATGAGCAACCAGGCAGGCGGCTTTCCCTCGTATCAATTCCTGCACATCACACCGTCCTTACGGCTGTATCTACCATGCTAGCTGTCATCTCCATGGCCAAACATTCCCTTGTAGCTGGCACTCACACCACCAGTGCTAACGAACAGAGAGAGAGCAATGTCCCCAGGGGCTATGGAAAGCGATGCTTTAGGGACACCTACGTCTCAAATCTATGACTCAGTAAGTAAAACAGATACATATCTGTCTTTTTCTATCAGCTGCACAACATTACTCAAGCCACCTCCCTCCACTTTTCTCCCCAAAACACATTAGAACAGTTACTAAATATTTAATATATGCAGGAATCCTTACATAAACCAGGCATTAGAGCATGTCTTAAATTCCCAAGTACTGCCAATGCAGATGGATCCTTTCATGATTAAGCACTATGTGGTTATGTAGGGACTAGAAGGCAGGCCTCTTTGCAGCACAAATCCCTAACACCTATACTCCTTGTTTTGCAAGAAGGTTGCCTTTGCAACATAAATCATCTTACTGGTCATTAAATACTGTTTTTACATATAATGTTAGAACTGTTCTGCAATAAAGTGCTTTTTCTAAATATAACGCTTTCCCCCAACAACGCTAGAAACACTACTTTCCTTAGGCAGTTTGATACAATCAGAGGGTTTACAAATAAAAATAAGGGTATTTAACAGCAGCCTTTATTTTACCAAAAAAAATAAAAATCAAGAAAAAAAAATAACCAAACCAGAACTCATCAGCCACACTGAACTTACCCATCCATTTGAACTTAGAGAAAAAAAATCGGTACAGCAGGAAAGGTTATTAATCTTTCTCCCTATTTCTGGTCACACAAGGACACAAGAAATGCTACTACAGGTTACCCGTGAGGGAGGTGTCCTGTCCTGATGGCAGTTAAAAAGTTCATCTGGTACAGAAAGACCTCAAATAACACTGCAAGTTTGCATTTTCTTTGGCAGGAAGAAAAACACAGAAAGGGAGATGAAGAAGAGATGTTTATGGCCCAACCTGCCAGGGCAGGCTGAAATAGGGCCAAACAGCAAATGCGCTTAGACCTCCTTTGCTCTGTGCCACAGCTTCCCTGCTTCTACCCCGTTAATCATGTACAAAACCCATTAGTGATCTTCCATCGCTGTGCTCCTGCCTTCAACACAAAGCCATGCATTTTCTGAGTGCTGCTCTGTATCAAACTCTCTGCAGTCAGTAAACAATTGCTAAACATGTCTGAGTCCAGATGCAGCAACCCTCCTTCACAACATACTGCAGCCTGTTCGGGGAAATTAAAAAAAGTCAATATATCTTTAGCTTTGAGTAATTTTGCTGTGTGTTTTGCACCTTCTTTATATGTAGAATTATAGCAAGGCTACTTGTCAAGAGCTAAAGAATATCCTGAAGTCGGTATTTCACCAGTCTAACTCAGTCTCTAGTTTCCCGTCATCAGAACAGTAGTTTCTCTTGGTTCCTGGATATACATCAATTTTAAAAAACTACCAGCTGAACTAGTAGCACATCTGAAAAAAAGTGCACATCTGAAAAACAATATCCTGAAACTACAAAGGTTGCACTGTCTGCCAGGAAAGAGCATCAAAAACGCACTCCAACTTGGCTGGTCCTTAGACACCGTCCATCTAAAGCCAAACCAGAGCCAGATACTTCAAGCAAAAGTGAAGTCATCTCTGGCTTACACTCTTCAGGATGCAAATGACCCAACGTTCATATGAATTTATGCCCCAAGGTGTAAATTCATACGAACAAAGTGGCACGCCTTTCAAACATGATACAGGCCCTGCTTTTATCTTGGGGAGGTACTTCAGGCCACCTATCCCGTTTGCATCAGTGGGCCAAAATCAAAGTTCTGCAGGCATTAAAGTACTGTGTAAAATACAAAAGCAAAGCCAAAGAATCAGACACTGTGAGGCAAAGCGGACAAAATATTTTTCTGGCAGGTAAAAATGTTTTCCCAGAACATCAGAATCCCTATTGTAACATAACAGCAGCATGCCAAGCCATTCAGATCCAAAGGACTTTCAGGTTATTTGAAACAACATCTTTTACAGAATTAAGCATGCACAATGCCATATTTAAGTCCTGACCATGAGCTATCCAGAGGTAGCACTCCTCCTTACAATCAGTCTTATCCTACCACAATTCCAACAGGTTACATAGAAGTAGCATGCAATGCATCCTTAACAAGTGTTCCTTTGGAGGAGAAAAATTATTTCCCACACTGTTCTTTTGAGTCTAACTCAAGACAGAGTTTACTACTTGAATAAAAGATTCACCAATGACTCTATAAAATCTCAAATTGCTGCTATGAAGAGCTTAAATACAGCAGATTATTTAGGAAGGCCATCCCTCATCCTTGCTCTAACGCCTTCCCTGTCTACCTTTACAGAGCCACCTTCATTTACCTCACAGGTCTGCAAGCAACAAGAACAGACACTACTTAGACCACCGTTCCCTGTCTTTATGGGATGGAGATGGAAGAGGCAGGTCCTAACTCAGCTACCACAACCTGAGGAAGGCTGGCAGCAGGGAACTTCTAACACTGCTCCTAGAACTGCTCACCTTTCCCAGCACTCCATTCAAAGATATAATCACTTACCTGGAGCTACAGCGACATTTCAAAAATTAGGGAGGAGAAACGATGTTTGATATTTTTAAAGCAAGAAAACGATAAAACACAAACCAAATCCCAAATCTGGAGAGCTTCAGATTACATGCAACATGACTATGAACTAAATTCAGATAACGACAGCATTTAATAAACAGAAACATATTATGCAACCTTCTGTATTTCATGTACTGTTATTATAATTATGTATGCACTGAAGTCCTTGCCAAAGGACTTAGCAGAAAGCAGAGAAAAATCAAAACTCTGCTGATGTCTTTTCAAATCCGCCTCCTGGTAAGACCCAAGAGGCCAAATAGGAAGAAGCACCCACAGCCTGAGAAACTGCAGAGACATGAGCAGTCCAAAACCCAGCCCAGAAACTACAGAGCACTTTCCTCCTTTCACAGGCTGAGGAAGTCAGTCCAGTTACCCTTAGTGTCGCCTCCAAAGATAATTGGCAAAGTCTCATTTTAATTAGCTTTTCTAGAGCCATGAGCACAAAAAAGAGGACTGGACGACTTCGGAAAGAAAAAGTGTGATAAAAAAGGGCAAGCTGAGGTGGAGCAGGAAAGGAAATGAGGAAAGGATGGAAGAAATGAGAGACAAAAACATCTCAGGGTATCTTCCCACAAAATACTGAGTACTACTTAGGACAAAGCCAACACACGTTCAGAATGAGGGGCTGCCTTCTTTTGGGTTTAGAATTATTCTTCTCACTTCTCATTATCAAAATGATTCGTTTATTCCTAGACAAGACTTCTACAGTACACTATACAATGGCTTGATACATCTACAAGTCTACAACATCTCACTTAATACCAGCGCAATTAACGTGTCTTTTGCACATTCCTAATTTCCAATTGTCAAAGTTTCTGTGGCAATATCCCATCACTAGTCTTGCCCAGCTTAGGGGTCTCCTTGGCTCCCCTATTATTTCCCCTTTAGCCAGACCCTTAAGTGCTTTGTAAGTCTAATGACCCGCTCCTCTAGTTTAGAGTTCCCTACTGCATGTCATAATAAATGTTTTTTTAAGGAACAGATAAAATTAATTTATTTATCCTAACCTGCATTTTAAGGTGGGAAAAAAAAAGTCATTTATTCTGGCACAGTCTGCCTATGGAAAAACTTATGCTGCATTTTGTCCCATTTTCCATTCATGGTTTTAATTACCCTTTCCTTTAATATCTGTTTTAAAACTTTACATATCAAAAGACTGACTGTTTCTTCTGTAAACACAAAACACTGTGCTTCAAACACACCAGGGCTGTTACCATTTAGGAAAATAAATAACTTTTGTACATGTTCATATTCTATTAGAACCAAACCCAAGAAATATGCAAAGAATGAAAACACAGTATTTCACTGCTCAGGGAAGAAGTTTAATAAAACCCAGAAAACAACACACCCAAAACTATGAAGTTCTCTTTCAGTACAAAGAGGACTGATGTGTATGTGGAGAATAAACAATATGTTTAATCACCCAAGAAAATAAAAGCTTTTCCTACAGCTTCTGGTTCACTTTAAAAAGTAGTAGTTTGATGAGAAGCAGAAATTCAAAGTTCATGTTTTCCCTTCCAATAGGAAAAACGACCCCAAGAAAATTCACACTTTCCTTAACAAAGCGTACCCATAAATTTCTCTTCTTCATACAATACCTAACCCAGAGCAATGGCATTTCCATCACCGTAACCAACACCAGCACCCACCAATGCTGGGAATTCACCAAGCAACTAATTGCAGAGAAGTGTGACTGTGCCACAAGCCTTGGGAGGAGGTGTTAAGCCGCTCTGTGCTGGGAAAGGGACACGTGAGACCTTCCAGCTTGGCTGGTGGCACGCATCAACAGTCCCACACAGCTGTCCCGAGTCACACAAGTGTACATTTGCACAAAGCAGTCACCAACGTGAAATTAAGTCACCAAATTTAAGCCAATTTGGATATATGAGAGCATAAGAATGAATTCAGTGGAGTAGAGCTCTCTATGCTGAAGACTTCCATATGCATGCCAGTCTTAATTGCAATCACTCAAAAATTCACAGCAAAAGTCCCAAGTTTTATTCTCACTAAGCCTGCTGGGATGCCCAGGCAGTATGTAACATCCCTTTCATACTGCTCAAATGTGTGGCACACATATAATTAAAACACTAACAGTTCCTTAATAATACTATGATCTGAGATCAGGTGGCTGGCCACAACATAATGAAACAGAAGAGTAATCTGTGATTTAGACAAAGCTACGATGCAGGCTAGAAGTGAGATTTGTTTCCTCTAGAGAAAGAGGCAGAAGGACTTAAACGATAATGATTACCAGTGAATATTCAGGCAAACAGATCCGCTCCAATAAGAGCAACCTGGAAGAGTCAGGTATACTATCACCGTTTCCAGCTCCTATTTTTATCCTACAACAACAACAACAAAAAGAATTGACTAGTGGCTTTTGTATCCTCAGTAGTTCTGCTTGGAAAATGAAAATGGTAAATTATTCCTCTTTTAAAAAACATTCCTGTTTTTAAGTGGGGAGGAATCAACAACTGGAAATATCCTGTTACCTTTCTTTTTAAGGCATGTTGGGATGACAATCCTCATGATTCAGAGGGGGCACCAGAGATCAACAGAAGCCAACAGGGTGCACACTCCCATGCCCCAAAGGCCAGGCATCCCAGCTGCAACATGCCTAGCACAAGTTTCATCAAAATAACTTTTGCTGCCCTCACAGACGGCCAGCTGTCTGTCATCATCTCATAGGAGTACAACTCAAAACAAGCCACATGTCTGATGGTGGCAACAACAGGCCTCCTCTGAAAACACGATCATTAACTAGCATGCAGCTTACAGCCAAAGTTTTTAGTTCAAAAGTCAATACAGTCAAGAAATTCAGATCTCACAAACAGTATGTTGAGGGGACCCGAGGGAAGACACCTCCTCACCAGAGAGGATGGCATAACTTGATCTGTGAGGCCACAGAGCAGGTCTAACATTACACACTAGCTACTTTGAGATAGCATGAGGCACCTTAAGAGATGAGGGAGCTGAGGACATCAGGTAGACATTTGGGCAGCTCTGCCTTTGGCTGGCCCACTCAGAAGCCCACTTCTGCACTTGTCCAGTTCTGCAAGTTGCTTGGTCCCCATAGCTTTTATTTTAGCCAATGTCGTGTGTTGGGTCATAGGCTGGACTTGATGATCTCAGAGGTCTTTTCCAGCCTCAATAATTCTGTGATTCTGTGACTACTGGAGGTCAAACCTCTGAGCAACAAAACCATAATCATTACAACACACTATGCAAATGATGAAGCTTTCTTCAGGGACAGCTTGAGGATAGTGTAAACCTCATCACAGCAACAGGACCTAAACACAGCATCTACCCACACAATTTCATTTAGGATGCAGGAAAAAAGTCAAGAAAAGACTTGCTGTTCTGCCTTCTTTCCTTCAACAGCAGCCTGCGATTCATTTCTGAAGATAGAATTTCTCATGTTTAATATACATGAAGTGTTTATGCTTGCCTGACTTGAGTAACTAGGTCAGGGGAGCAGTTATTGAAAGTTAGATTAACATGGAGAAATCCATGTGACAAAAGGAAAACCAGTAGATCTAAAAATTCCTGTTGGCATGCCACTTCTTAACTTCATATTTACAGTATCTCGTTAAAAGCTGCCAAACCCATGCTGATATTATAAATACTTTGCTCTTTATCTTTGGTTTTAGGGAAAAGGTTGTTCTAAGCACAGAAATTAATATACCATAAAACAGCAATGAGCATATGAAGGAAATGAGCATGTCAAAGTCACTTGTCTACTCCAGTTCAGAAGCAAGAAAGCAAGTTTCCTGATCTCAATTCCTAAAATAAACAGCCTTTCTACAATAACAGTTCAGTTTCTGAAACTATCTCTGGTACCTCTTAAGATAACAGCACTAGAGTTACATTTCCCAATAGAGTTGCCTTTTTTAAAAAAAACACAAAACAACCAACCAACAACCTTCTCCTCATCAGAGAGGATCAAACCCACACTGCTATCTCACTGCACTGGTTTGCCTCAGCGTCCATTTAGTAAAACCAACCTGCTCCAGTAGCATTACTCCCACCTTGCAAAACTGAAAGGCTCTCCACAGTTGAAGGTCCATTGAAGGAACTGGTTTGCTTTAAGTTTAAGCATTTTATTGAGCTTAAGATATTGTAGTATTTTCTAGTTAAAGCTTAACAGCTATGAAAACATCCATTTCAAAAGCACTGATAATTTTACTACTGTTTTCCATACAGTGTGTAGATACTTTCGACCTCAGTATTAGTCTTCTAGAAGAGCCAAGCATTCATGTGTGCACTGTTCTGCTTGAAAGAAAATGTTACAGAAATTAATATTGTAACAACAACATGATACTTTACTTGAAATAACAGTTACAGTCACTGTGGCATTAGGAATAATGGCAAAAAAAAACAACTGTAAAGGAACATAGCTTGTGTGTGAAACTTCTAGACCAAAATCTCAGTTTCTGTGAAACAAAACATATTTATCTGCAAATTTAGGTACTTTCAGAATCTTTCAGGACAAACCCAGGCCTGTCCTTAAAACAGACAAAGCGAGGAAAGAAATAAATCTAGAAGACATTTTTAAGTGGGTTTATATGGTACTTAGTAAAGAGTATGCCTCCCCACTGCTCCACAGAAGAGTTTTATTTCAATGTTAGTGACTAACTCTGTGCAAGTGATTTAGGCTTATTAAACTGCTTTATTATGCAGCCCATTTCATCACCTAACTCTGTGTAATTAAAGCTCCTCTTCACCTATTTACATGCTATCTCCTGCCTCCACCTGAGCCCTCTGGCATCCACCTCTCCCGAGCCAGCTTTTAGGACCATCAGCATCTTCATTTTGGAATCGCAGGCTATGTGCGTCACTCTCCTTAGAGCATTCTGTCAGTTTTTAAAATCTACGCTAATTCAGCTTAATCCTCTACCATGATGGATCTAGAATTTCAACACCTCCTCTCAAGCTCACCTTCTGCAAGGAAGCTCCACATAGCAGGCTGTGGCAGCACATTGCACTTACCCGTACCAAAAACGTTTGCTTGCAATCTCAGCTCAAAAAGCAACCCCAAAATGGGGAAAGCCCAGTTCCCCACTTGAACATTGGCTGCTTGAAGTTCTCAGGCATTCACATTCAGCAGCAGGGAAAACTCAGGACACGCTAATACCACATGCCAAGGAAGAATATCCTATGAGAGCCCAATGGCGTTGTGTGGCCAGTATCCATTGGTTTTGAGAGAAGTAATGTTACTGGTACAAACACCAGCATTGCATGAATTTTCCATCCCTGTACAGCAACAAAAGCAGTATTGGCAGCAGGAGCTAAAGCTCAACATTAATTAGGTTTGAAGTTGGATAAGTCACTCAGCATCTCCTGAATCAGCTCCACACCATCCACTCCTGGTTTTACCACCAGCATGTTGTGTGGGTTTGCAGTCTTATTTTAAACCTTGGCACACATGTTACTTAAATAATCCACAGATTTAAAACATCCTCAGGACTTAGAAATGAATCTTAACAGCTTTCTGGGAGTAATAGGATTTATCAGGCCAAAAATTAAGGGGTTACAAACTCAAATTTCTGATTTATAGCAGAAGCTCATATTTCTTAATTTAAGTCCTAGTGCAAGCTGGAATACTGTCAACCAGATCGAGTGTTATTTCTTCCAGCTCTATATTTACACTTCAAGGATTATGCAGAAGCACAGAGCAGAAGCAGAGAAGCCAGCCAAATGCTTCAATGTGAACCTTTTGGAGAAGTTTGGGTTATCTGTCTTCAAACAGGTTTTCAAAGCAGTATAGATCTAGACGTCTATGAGAACTCAAGCAATGAAGATCCAAGCTTTAAATTCAAGAAAATAATCTACCTTGCACACGGACAAAAACTTGAAAAAGCATAGCGAGGAAGGCAGGTTTCTCTTCTGCCACGGAAGGAGGCGCAGATGAAAAATTTCAGCCTCACCCACATAAAATTAGCTATTTATTTTGGACAAATCCCACAAAATGTTTTCCGACCAGCTAGCACTCCTACCTGCTGGTTTAGCAGCAGTGGACCAAAGCAAGATGGCAAGCGGCCAGCCACCAACTGCTGTGTCTCTTCAGAGACCGGGAGGTAGGTCTGCTCATGAACACCTCCAGGTTACTGCAAGGCAAGGACGGAGGCAGCTCACCGATGCTGCATCCCTGGGGCTCCCAGTGTCACCAGAGCCACTGCTACCTGGGAAACACTTTGATACAAATCTTACCAGTGAGGTCTGTCACAAATTTAGGGATGCACCTTGCCACGTCCTGCTGCCAGCTGTACCCGTCACTGCAATGCGTGTGCACATACTGGAAAGTAGGGAGAATAGCAAACATCACCTCCTGCCTTGCTGGCTGGGCTTTTCTGCCCCAAAACGAGTAAGTAAAACCACATCACACTGAAACATTGATCCTACCTGAGGTACAAACCTTTAATGACCCATGGGCTAGAGCACTTCTGCTACAAGGATAGACAGAGGGAGCTGGGATTGTTCAGCCTGGAGAAGACTCCAGGTGGACCTTATAACTGCCTTCCGGTATCTGAAGGGAACCTACAGGAAGGCTGGAGAGGGACTTTTTACAAAAGTGTCCAGCAACAGGACAAGGGGAAATGGATTTAAATTGAAGGAGAATAGATTTAGATTGGATCTTACGAATACATTCTTCAGCACAAGGGTGACAAGACTCAGAGAAGCTGAGCTGTGGATGCCCCCTCCCTGGAGATGTTGAAGGCCAGGTTGGATGAGGCCTTAAGCAACCTGGTCTAGTTAAGGGCATCCTTGCCCATGGCAGGGAGGTTGGACTAGACGATCTCTAAGGTCCCTTCCAACCTAGGCCATTCTATGATGCTCTGAGGGTCTCCTCCCTCCAGGACTTCTTTAGCACTGATGTCCCTAGGAGTCTCCCAATTGTCCTTTGATCTCTCTTTTGCACACAGATCCTTCAGTTCAGAATATCTGAATTTTCTGTGGTCTTCCATTAGAATTACACTTCAGTGCAATTCAGCATCACAATATCAGCATGCTCTTAGGCTGCAAAGACACATTTCCCAGTTTCCCTGACAAACAGCATCATCTCTATCACACCAGGACATATAGATAATGGTTTTCAAAAAAGACTTAGTGGTTCCTAAATGCCCATATGCCTCTACCAGAAAACTTGCTATATTTTGGCGTATGTAGGACCATTATTTTTACCCAAGTTTAAATCTATACTTGCAAAGGGAAACATAGAATATTTAACTGATAAAGTTTAGACATGCCAAGAATTGGCAAAAAATGCTGTTAGATAAATGCTGATGTAACAGCATGCAAAGATTATAAAAACAAAGTTAAAACACATTTATATAGGCAGGCATGGTTTGCTAGCAGCTCTTGCATGTGCTTAAATAACAGCACATGTTTAAAGCCAAAACTGTGCAAAAACATTTTTCTTTTTTAATGCTTTTCTTTTCAAATACAATTTTGTATTTTACAAATACAAAAAATTTTCTCATATTTGATAACTTTTTAAGCTAACAAACCTCAGACTCCTCAGAAAAGTCTTATTTGCCTGAATACATGCAGCTTTTCATAACTACTCCCTTCACTGATGGTTCTCATGTTTTTCCACTGTTTTCCTAGAATGTAGTAGGAAGAAAAAAAAAAAAAAAAAACAGAAAAGGGGAAAACAAGAAATAAAAAAGGTAAGTAGGTTCCCACAGGACTCTCAAGATATGAGTTATTTCTGAAGCAGGAAATTCTCACCAGCTTTTAGATTCAAGTGAAATTACCTTTATGACCATTCCCTTTTTCTTTACCTTTCAGTATACACTCCATTTCTGTTGTATTTCTAAGCTTTTACATCTATACTTTCGGGGAAAAAACAACATCACAAAACTTAATTTCTTACAGGGCAGATATTTTTTTAACATTTTGATTTCTTCTAAAAACCTCACACCACAATAAGAATTTAAGAGTAAGCAATGGAGCATCCGATGCCATTTTGTTAGGCTGGACTAACAGAGAATGTAGATGGGGTATTCGCTCATAAGTCCGAAGCAACATGGGACCGTAGTGGTGTTTGCAGGTCTCTGAGGTACGGTGGAGGAGGAGGCAGAGCTGCAGCAAGGAGAGGAAGGAGACAAAGGCTAGCACTATGGTACAGTCCCTCTGCTAGGACTGAATTTCCTCTTCCAAGCCACATGAGTTCCACACAGCCCCTCTGCCTCCCCAGAGACCAGGTATCTACACCATCACTGCAACACTGGACTCCCTCTATCCTAGCAGCAGGGCTTCTCCCCACATGCTTTAAGATGTTAAAACAAGCCTCGAACTTGCCTGGTGTGGCAACACAGGCTATGCCTGTTGTCTGTTTCCTACATTTTCCTCTCAAAGGAAGCCTGCTTTATACACCCAGGAAAAATGGCCATTTAAGAGGGAAGGAAAAACAGCAAGAAACTTTTGCATAAATTTCTTCAATTCTTTTGAAATCCTTTACATTATTCTATAAAAGGGAGTTACCAAAATTTAATTCTGTCCTAATACTTTCAC
>NW_009706272.1:0-7927 GCF_000703405.1 Apaloderma vittatum | reverse complement strand
TGATTCAGAGAGCACGTGTCCGGCGCCAGCCATTTCACAGGCAAACAGAAGCTCCCCAAAACTGCTGGGACACCCCCCAGCATGCTGCTCCACCTGGGGGCCTGGGGACCACTCACTCCCTGAAGAGCATCGTTTTACACCCAGATGGGTACAAGGGAAACAATCATGTGATTTTCCTGCCTCCCTGCTCACACAGGAGGCACATGGGATGCTAACGAGACAAGGTCATCGTGTAGTGCTGGAGGTTTCCCTAATATCACGTGTATTGCAAACAGAGTCACAGAATCACAGAACTGTTGAGGCTGGAAAAGACCTCGTAGATTGTCAAATCCAGCCTATGACCCAACAGCATCGCAACGGCCAGACCACGGCACTAAGTGCCACATCCAGCCTCTCCTTAAACACCTCCAGGGACGGTGACTCCACCCCTTCCCTGGGCAGTGCATCCCAGTGCCTGAGCACCCTCTGCCTGAGGAAATGCTTCCTGAGCTCCAATCTAAACCTCCCCTGATGCAGTTTCAGGCCGTGCCCTCTCGTCTTGTCACTGCTTCCTCGGGAGAAGAGCCCGATCCCCACCTGACTACACTCTCCCTTCAGGTAGTTGCAGAAACACCCAAGCTCCTTACTGTATATACTTCCAGGTGAATCCTTCCATAAATTCATAGATTACACCCTATATGCATATATCTTCTACTCATTTAAGCAACCTAATTAAACTATCTTTCCATTATGCTGCATTTAAATCTCAATTTGATCTGGCAAGCACTGAATTCTCCATGCAAGAGCAACCTTCCTCCTTATTTCTCTTCACAATTCTCTTTACAATTTCCTTTCACTTTTCCTGCTGGTTCTCCACACAGCTTCCTCCACAGCTACACAATTCAATACCTTGCTAAGAAACATCCCTTCCCAACAATAATCCTCTTTGCAAATAGAATTAACAAGGCAAATGTAAACATGGGAGCAATGAATTAGTCGTCATATTTACCCAAACTACTGCTTCCAGTTCCTTATAATTAAATTTTATATTAAATACATATGATAGCTTAATGTCAAGCTCCTTATTTGCTGCGTTAGGCAGCTGGCCAGTAAGCACCCTGCAGTATCTCCCTCCAACCCACCTGAAAAATTATACTTCTGAGGTTTCCAATCAAGGCTTAACTAATTTGTGCCAATATTAGTCACAGCAAATTATTGTCATTTAGTAACTGTTTGGAGCACTTTCTACCATAAGAGCACTGCAAAAAGAATGACAAGTTTCTACAATAGGCAGCAACAAAATATGTAAAGTTTATGGCAGTTTCTTCTGTTCAAACAAGTTAATTCATAAAGGTAGAGAACATTCAGTGCCTGCCAGCTTCCTTCCCCTTGGAATCTGTCCTCTGCACACAATAATTATACCAGGAAACCTCCCTTCATAATCAGCTAATAGACACAAGAAAAAAATCAGTTGTGACTCCTATATGAAACACATTTTAGCACTGATATCAAACCCAAGGGGTATTTTTAAACACATATTCTACACTTGAAATCTGCAGAAGTACTTTAGAAATATTCCTTTGAAAATTAAACCAGACTTCTTGCACTAAAGAAAAAAGAAAACCAACCTTCAACAAAAGAACTGAACACACCACAAAACTGCTTAAAAGCATATCATAGCAAAGCATGTCTACTGCTTTACTGCTTCCAAGAGGGTTTTCCCAAGGGCACGCAGAGCTGATGCCTGTCAGACGGGACATATTACCTGGGGCGCAATATAATCCAGCAAGGAAGACAAAGGAAAGAGAGAAAGATTTCTGTTAAGGTTTCCTCAGGGGGGAAAAAAAAAAAAAGAAGAAGAAGAAAAAAAAAAGGACAGCCAAACAATAAGAACTAGTTGACTAAATCAGTGGGTTCCAACTCTACTTTGGCATAGCTACAAAAGGACATGACTGAGATTTTAGCAGGTTTTTAAACTGTTAAATCCAAAAGATTAAACTGTCAAATATAAGTCTATCAGGAGTTTGCCAAAAGAACTTTACAGCAGCAGCATTATTCATAAGGTAAACCAAACCAGAATTACAGATACTGGCTATCTGGTACTGAGATCAAAAGCAAAAACATATGTATTTTACTTCGTAGCAAACCTTCCTCTGTCACATATTATTACTCTTAATGCACTACTGCTCAAGTCAGTAGTTTACATTCATGAATATCCTAGCGTAAACTGCATCTGACTTCATTCATCCTAGATCAGTGTTCAGTATCAAATGCAGAGCAGACTACTGATAAAGGCAGAAAACTGCATCTCATTAATCATCCTAGTTGTTATGCAGACCACTTTAAAAGGCACTAATCAGTGTTATACACAGATGCAAAGTTGGTTCAGCAGTAAAAATCACAACCTAAACGCTTACCCAAACAAATACCACATTTTCAGGGGAGACAGAAGCTCAGCAAATTTTAGTTAAAAAAAGAAAACAGATTTGAGGCTAGGAGACTGAATGTAGAGGTTCACCCTAGATCTCAAGTTAAATGGAGCTTGATCTTCTCAAAGCTTAAAAAAAAACAAAACACCCCACCACAAAAGGTTTACTCATCCTGCAGGTGAGGAGGCCAAGTGCCCACTGTCTTTTCAAAGGCAGACTCCTACATTCATTCCCAGTGACCTCGCTGAGGGGTCTGCCCTTAAACCTCCAGCAACTGGCTTATGCAACCAGGAGCTCTCGGGAGAGGCAGAGCTAAACCAGCATCTGTTCACAGTCCCAGGGCACTCTGCGCAAAACTTCGGTGAAATTCTACTGCCAGAGCTCTACAACCTCTCATTTGAAACAACATCCTTTGCAGAAGGTGACTGGAAAGTGGCAAGAGAGACGGCAATCTCAGCAGGGACCCAGGAAGTACAGAGCTGCAAAGCCCAACACCTGTACTGGGCTAATAATTAACTCAACTAACGCTAATGATAAAAGTAAAGAATTTGGTTACATGGATAAATAGTCTGCTGGAGAAGAGTCAGGGTGGTTTGTATGGAGAGAAACCTGTGTAACAAATCTGAGTTCTTCAAAGGTGCCAAACATGAACAAGGTACACCCGTTCACTCTGACTTACCTTAATTTTCAAAAGGACTTCAAGTCCCTTACCAAAATCTAAGGGCTTTCTCAAGGAAACTATGCAGATAGAGGTAAGAGGAAAGGTCCCATGTGGATATATGGTTGCAAAAAAAAGAAACAGAATAAGGGTAAGAGTAAATGGCCTCCTCTTGGAGCAAACAGAAGCCACCAACAAAGTCTGGCAGAGACCTGTGCTCAGACTTCAGCTGTTTGACACATTCATGGGAGATACGAAAAGAGGAGTAAGCAGAGAGTTGACGAAGTTTGCAGATGTTAAAAAAAACGTATTGTGGTAGCAAGGCCAGGATGCAAGGAATTCCAGACAATCCTGGGTGACTGAGTCAATAACAGTGCAGAAGAAAGCTAAGGCACATAAACATGAGAAAAGTAGGAAGATGCACATGGGAGAGACACAACCATGGCTATACCTAACTGAGGGACTCCAAACTGACAGCAACATCTTGATGTGACAATTTCACAGACTGATGAAATTAACTCACTAGCAGTCAAAAAAAGCAAATCAAACATTACAAATCATTAAGAAAGAAAAAAAAACACAGTTATGCCACTGCATAGCCCCAAAAGGCCACCTACACATTAAAAACCACACACAGCCCTGATCCTCCCATCCCAAAAGGACATATAGAATTAGGATAGACCCATGGAAAGGCATGCTTACAGTCAGGAATAGCTTCCACACAAAGAGTATCCGAGAAGGAAACTCTTCAGGCAGGTCAAAAGCCAACTTGATTAGGAAAACAGAAGCGTACCAAATCACAAATGTTATAGTGCAGGATCGCTACCGTCTCTGCTACACAAGAGCTAAGAATCACCAAACGAAGGAAGCCAGCTGAAAACAGGACGGAACTCCTTACATGGACAGAAGCAGACCCACAGAGAAGCAGCACTCCTGGCCAAAGGCCGTGGAGGCTGCAATGAAGTCCCAGGGGACTGTAGACAGACCAGACAAGCATTTGATACCAAAACCTACTGAACATTTTGAAACAGTCAAAGGGGTGCACCAAGCTCTGGCAACCACAAGCTGAAAACAGTCAGGAGCTCAGAGAGCATCTATAAAGGATGTTTTGAATAAGGTCACCCTATTCTTCTTTTTCCTTGGGCATCTGCGTGCTAAGAGAATTAAAAGGAATAAAAAAAAAATAAAAAGAAAAGGAAGGGATGCAGAAGACAGCAGATCAAAAAGGGGGTATGTTGCAAAGTGAAGGGTTAAAACAATTGAAAACTAAAGCAGGACACCACGCAGAACATCCCAACAGCAGCCTCTGCTCCTTAAAGCCCTGAGGACAGCAGTGATTAGTGCTCTGCCCAGACCCATAATGAGACAAGGAAAGAGAAACAGGCACATCGGTGCTGGGATCCTGCCCATTGAGTCTGCAGCCCATCAGTCCACGGAGCAGTAGCCAGTTTAGTCAAGGGCAGGTGGAGCCTGGGAAGAAGATCCCATTCTTTTACAGAGTGCCAGAAGGGAAAGCTATAAACCAAAAACACACCCATAAGCTCAGGAAGAGGCTCTGGAGAAGCCAGAATAGGAAGTGCAGCCTCCTGCATTAGATGTGCATGTCCCAAGGTCTCTGCTTCCCTGCAGAAGGGATGTGAGTCACAGAGCCAACAAAGTACATCATGAATTCACCCATTTTCACGTCTCCTCGATTAATTTTCTCACATTTGATTTCAGTGGGCAATAGATTAGTATTAGTATAAATCAGCCTGCAAGAGCTCCTCATTCCTTCTGATGTCAAGAGACCGCTTTCTGTCACAGGGCAAGGAAAGAAGCTCTTCAAGGTTCTGCTTGGAAGTGAAACCAGTCACCATGGGGCTTGCTTGAGTCCTGTGTGATGTAGTGGGCCAGAGAAATGAACTTTTGGCTTGGCCCATCACAGCTTCCATTTCTATGCTTACTACATCTCCTAGAAGCAGTCAGGTACAGCTGACAGTCATAGGGCCCATTATACAGCACCCGTAGCTGGTTGTATTCTGTGTTACGCATATAATATTTTTAGAACCAGCTACAGACTTCTGTACGAGGAGTTCAACGACTGCAGCCACTACCGCTCTGGATAACTCCCAGCTGTTCTGCGTAACAGCAAAGGAGACAAACCCCATGCACAACCAGCTCAACTAGACTTGTCTTCAAAATATGTTTTAAATTTCATTTTTTTCCAGTCCTCCAGTCACTGCATAGCTTGGAGCACTAGTCCCAGTTCACATCAGCTGAGTCTGCTGTACAGCTCCCCTCAAACTCATTTTTCGAGAGTATTTATTAATCACTTCAGTAAGAAAAAAAAAAGTTTTCTGCAGTTCATTTTTTAACCTGAAGGATAATAAGCTCAAATAGCTCATCCACACATTAACATATCATCTCCTTTTGCATAGTTTTGAAGAAAAAGGAATTTCTACATGATTAGATGCAGCTGTAAGTCAACACTTATTATTTTGGAGGGAAAAAGAACTCACTTGCAAAACATTTCAGAAAGTGGCCACTACGCATATCACAATCCTTTCTAAGTAGGAATACAAATTGTAAAACAAGCATTTTATGTTTATGCCAGTTCTGAATGCCAGATTTTAAAAATAAGAAACACCAGTGCAGAAGAAACATACTCAGTTAACTCAAACACATGTAAAAGCTTTTCCTGAGTCACCAAACCTCATCTCCTACTGCCACAGCCAAATAGACAATAAAAACTTCCTCAATATATCCTCAAGAGCCAGTGAGGGGGCTTTCTCCCACTTCTCCTACCTGAAAGTTGTTCTAGAAACTCAATCCATTTAGGAAAGAAGCAGTTTAAATTCCAGCTTAAGTTTATTCATGCCAGTTTATACCCATTTGTTCTTGTGCCAGTGTTGTTCTTTAGCTTAAAGAGTTCCTCTCCCTTTCTAGTGTTTATATGAAGTGCTGTACTTGCAGTTTGCAGTGACATCCCCTCTCAGGCCTTGTCTGCTAGGCTGAGCAAGCCTAGCAAGCAACTGGCATTGCTGCTGCCTCCAGCCCCTCTCTGCACCTGTCCCACCCACAGCACGGGTGAGAGGACCTGTGCCTGGCACTCCCCAGGAGCTCGCACCCATCCTGTCACCCCTCCTGCCAGCGTCCTGGCCTAACACATTCCACCATCACCTTCTCCATGGCAGCAGGACAGCAGCAGCTTGGTCAGTGACAAGCTAATGCACCCAGCACATCTCCCGCTCTGCTGTTCCCAGCAGCAGAACTCCTTGCTCACAGCAGGGAACAAAGGCAAGACCTTGTCTTCTTACCAGCAAGGCATGTACATATGGTATAGTTTTGCCTTCAGCACAGATAATTTGTTCAAGTGTGACTGCACATCCTAGGTCAGAGCTTCTGAGAAGGATCTGCTATCTGAGAGAGATGCAATCAGTTGATTACTCACCCTCACCTACCAGCTACCAGGATTCATTTTATTTTTCACAGCCTCTGCTAAAAAATCCTTACAGCAGACAATCTCAGGCACTCAGTTCCTCCCTAACTAGCTGTTGAAGTCACCACTCTCTTCAGCTCAAACCCTGCAGCAGCCCTCTCTAGGCTCCTCAGGCATTTCCTACAGAAATCACCATCCCTCTCCAGTGAGGACAGAGAAGAATTCACCCAGCACGCCACCAAAAATGACCAGTTTTGTCACTGGTTCCCAACCTAGCTACAGAACCGAAAACCAAAAGAAATAATCCAGGTTTCCAAGCCATGCATCCCCTCTCCTAGGAAACTATTCCCACACTGTTGTAATCTTAGATGCCTCTTTTACTGGGAAGGGCACAATTCACTCATGCTGCTTCAGAGACAAGAATCTTCCTCCTCTTTACAACCAAGTCATGTATTCTTCATTACACACGATAAAACTATCCTTCCTCCTGAAGAGTCCTCTCCAAAATTCTATTTCCCTTAGGTCACCAAAAAACCCACAAAAATACAAGCCAAAAAAAAGTATTCCATCAAACACTCAGTGCTGTAAAGGAAGAACAAAAATACCCACACTCAGCAGGGCTGTTCCAGGCAAGAAAGTTAATCAGTCAAGATTTTGTCCCAAGGTCACTATAACAGGATGTCTCTCCCTTTAAGCGCTAGGACATCTGCACACTTTTTTTAACCAAGCGCAATTATGCAGGCAGAAAATAGTTTTAAACGTGGGATGGATAATTCATCCCGGCTTCCAGGAAGTACTAGGGCATGAGATGGCAGGATGATGGACATGTCAGATCTAGGACAAACTGGAGGAACGCACTGGTGAGCCAGAGGACGCGGCAAGCCTGCAGCAACTCAGCAGCAACCCGCACCTTGACCTCTTGGGCAACACAGTAGACCTTAGGTGAAACATTAAAACTTGCTACAGACAGAGTTACCCTGCTTGGCTTCCAACAGCATCCACAAGATACAAAGCCTATGCTCCACCCCCAGTGCAGGGTTGGAAGTTTTTTTTCTTGGTTTCAGTAATTTTGTGTTTAAAGCACAAAACTGCGCTTCCATCCTCCCTAGCAAGTCGGAGCCCAGCCAGGAATTACAAAACATCGCAAACAAGCCGGCAAAGCAATGAAGCGCAAACACGAACCATTAACACTTGCCATTTTATTTCCTCTGTCTGAACGCATTCTCTAACCACAACAAGAAGCGGCTCCGCTGCTGTCATGGGACCTCAAGCAAATTCCTAAGAACTTCAAGTGGGATTAAATGGGGTCCACGTTTTGTTCCTGCTACGGTATTTTCGCCCGCTCTCATCTGCAATCCTCGAGTACTATTTAAACCCAAAGCTTAACTCGCAAAGCTCGCTCCAATAATCACAAAAAAAAAAGAAAGAAAAAGAAAGAAAGAA
>NW_009706271.1:0-17137 GCF_000703405.1 Apaloderma vittatum | reverse complement strand
AAAAAAAAATCAAACTTTCAGCATTTCCTGAAGAATGGAATTATTCCCTCCTGACTTATTTCTTTGCTGCTTCAAAAGGCATTGTGCAACTTGGACTGGAAAGAGGAACACTGAACTAATTTAAGATAAAATGAGAACAGCAAGAATTAAACAAACAAAACCAAAGCAAATGCATACAGAAGACAGACCAGGAAAAGCCCAAAGGAATTATTAATGCCATCATTCATTCAAGCAATCAAGATAAATGATGTCAAGATTTCAGAGTGCTGCTTGGGAAAAACAGCAAATTTCAAATACAAATTTCACATCCCACTCAAGACAACACAAATACAGAAACAAATAGTTTTTGCAAGACTGATAATAATATTTCCATCATCTCTCTTCTTATGCTTTCTATATATTCCCTTATTGTGTACTCATTCCTGTTTCAGTCTCAATCATCCTGACTGGTGGAGAAGCAAATGATAAATTGCTGTGCCTATTTAATAACAAATATCAATAGCTTAAAAACCAAAATAATCTTAGACTGTTAGAGTGTTGTTGCTCCAAGTTATTTCCGAAACAGTGATTGATGTTTGAAATGTGAAGAGTAATTTTAGTTAATTGTGCTACAGATACTATATTCACTCTTCCCAAGTAAGAAACTGGATATGTAGTTTCAGTCTAAATGGACGGGTTTTAGTAAATGTATCACAAAATAAGGTATGGAAGTTGCCAAGCACAATGGGATTTAAACAGCTAAAACAACTTTATTAGACTCTTTATGAAGAACAAATACAAAGAAAAGCATACTATAATGTGGAGAGGTAACATAAAATATCAAGGACAAATTCATTGAGGCAGAAAGCAAATACAAGTTCATGTATTTTTACTGTGTTATGTATATTTTCCATTTAATTCCTTGACTAGTGCCTATGAACATCCCACAAAAATGGTTCAGAAAAGCATATTATAAAGTCATTATTTGATTGCCTGAAATAATACACAGAGGTATCACTAATAACTGTATCTTGAGATGGGAGAGAGAGAAGAAATGGCACGTTACAAGGAGGAAATACAGAAAAGGCCAGTTGAAAAAAAAGAATTGAAATCAGTGGACGAGAGAGATAAGAAATTCCAATGCAAAGATCAAGGATGGTAATTTCACCCTGGAGGTAGTGTAGAGTTGATGAAAAATTAATTAAGGACATTAGCACTGAAGAGAATGATTCAGGAGGTTCAAAAGTCTCACAAAACCATTCCAGAAGTTTATCATTGAATTTTCTTTTCTCATCTCATCTTCCTAAGTTGCAAGACTCTCTATTCAGCATGATTTCTGTTTATTTCCTATAACTCTGCAGTGTATGTGAGCAAAGGATGAATGTTACTAGCACTTCCAATGGGATTGCAGATATCTGGAGTGCTAACTTGGCAACTCACAATCTACCAGGTGCCAAATCATTTATCTCAGCTTCTATAGCAGCATGTATTTGATGTAATGTATTTTCTACATAGCAATTTAGAGATTTAGAAAGGAAGGAAATTAAGCTGAGCAAAGAGAAAAGGAAATACGTATCTCGGGCCAAATACAAGAAAAGCAAAATCTGAGCAATTATGATAAAACAAAACACTGATGGATGGATAGCACATAGAGTTGAAGGAAGCAGAAATAAAAAAAAAATGGCTGCAAAACAAATAACGAGAAGCATAATTGGAAAAACACTAACAAAATTTAGAGATTTAGAAAGGAAGGAAATTAAGCTGAGCAAAGAGAAAAGGAAATACGTATCTCAGGCCAAATACAAGAAAAGCAAAATCTGAGCAATTATGATAAAACAAAACACTGATGGATGGATAGCACACAGAGTTGAAGGAAGCAGAAATAAAAAAAAATGGCTGCAAAATAAATAACGAGAAGCATAATTGGAAAAATACTAACAAAATGAAATACTGGAACTGAGGGTTACCACTGTGACAGGCTTCAGCATAGCCTTGACATGTTCATCTTGGGACGTCTTATCAAGGGAAGTGGTTTATTTTTCTAATTCAGTACTTTTTAAGCTGCATCATGATGATTTGGGCCCATATGACTTAGCTCTAGAGCAGCACATGGTATTGCTGACCCAAAACCAAAGCCACAGCATGATCCTTCACTGCCATTGAGCTCTGGGTGTAACATAACCCCGTAGGTGTGGAAAAAATGAGGTCAGGGATCTGTTCGCTTCCTTGCCTCTGGAAGGAAGGCGGTAGAGACTAGCAAGCAGGATCAAGTAGAGACTAGCAGGTTTTAAGAGGTTGCTTTTTCACTCTTCATCTCTTACTTTTCTGCCAGCCAAGAGATAGGCATGCTACTTAGGGTTTTGCAAAGCCTTTTATTTTCATGTGCAGGTGCAAAGCCAAAACCCTTCTCTCCCAAGACTTCCACCTACACCACATGAACTTCACCTGTATCTACTACAAGGATTTGTTACTGTTTTGGGTTGGGGTTTTTTTTGTAGCATACTGGTCTTTTCCTCAAAGACTCTTGGTACTATAGAGACATTTGGATTATCAACTCCTGAGTTCTAGCCTCAGAGATGGGAATTTTGCCAGAGCAGGATCCCACAATATGAGAAGTTACAGTCTGAGGGAAAGCTCTTCTGATCTATCCCTACCCCATCAGCTTATTCCTGGCAAAGAGCCATTCAGTTGCCCAGATATCTTTGGTTTAGTGAGACATTCTTCAGCATTTGGAACTACAGTCGTTCTCTTTTCTCCCTTCCCTGAGCGATAAAGGCTTCTCTTCTTGTCCTTCCCATGGCTTGCCTGCTGCTTTATCTCAGATGCTCTGCTGTAGGAGAGGATGCTGAGGGACCTCATGAAGCAGCTTTAAGGTAGTGGGTGGGAAGAAGAGGATGTGGACATGGAGGAGCAGAGCTGCTGGTGGGAGAGGGGTTGTGGGACACTGTTGTAAGGGATTTTGAGGCCTACGACAGGGTTGGGGGCTGTAGCTGTGGTAGGTTGTAGGGGGGACAAGGATGCTTCAGTATCATCACCTTCAAATGCTCTTTAGAGAATCAAGAGAGATTTAAGGATCAGGACTGATTTCGAACACGATTAGAAAATTAATTGCTGATTTAGGGACTGGATGGCAAGAGTTCCTGCAGAACTAGGGACCTAAAATCATCTTGCTTATATTCTCTCCAGAAATGAACTGTAATAAATGCACCTCACAGTGGCAATTGATAAGGGAAAACTAAATATTAGCTGAGAGATTATAATTCTGTAATCTTAATTTAAAATATCCAGTGGTTTGGAAAGCAGAAGCAATCGAGCACTTCTGTTTCTTTGGCGTTTTTTCTCTTTTCTAGTCTGACTCATAATAGGTTGCTTATTGAGATTGGAAAGACGAATATGCGCAAAATTAAAAAGACATGATATTTAGAAAGGCTGGTCTCCTTAGCATACAGTTTATTTACAGTGCATGGAGAGAGAAGGAATTTTTCCTCCACAGATTGGTTCAGAGGAGGTGCTTTGGTGGAGTGACGCCTTCTATTCCCAAATGAATAACCAATCTATAGCAAAACTTAAAAAATATAAATGAAGAAGGCAGCACATAAGAAAAAAATAAAAACAAACAAAATTGAAATATGAGAGTCCTATATATTCCAGTAGAACTTTTGATATGAATAGTAATTTCTGTATTTAGGAAAAGAGAAAGTAAAATATTGTTAGATTCCACCCTTTAAAGAAATATCTTTTAATAAGTGTACTCTAGTGGCTTCAACAGCTTAATGGAAAGAATTTGCTACAGTGAGAATATTATTTTGTCTCACGATTTGAGACATGAGATAATATGAGTTTAGAAAAAAAGTAACAAAAAATTTACTCTTGTAATAAAACTGTTTTTAAGAAATACTACAGCTGCAAAAAACTATTTAGAGAGGAAAGAATTAACAGGTATTAAGAAAATTAATCAATCTGAGAATGTTTTCTGAATATTGTAAAAAATTCAAGGCCATACAAACCCGACATGCACATCTAGCTATTAAGAGGGGTAATTCTGTGAGCAGAACATAAATTCAAACATAACAGGTTTTATTCATTTATTCTTTTTAATTCTAGGCATCTGTAGTCACTGAAGTTGTTCTGAATGATGAGCAATGTAATTGAACCCAGGGACGTCAGGACACGTGCTGCAGCAGAAGAGAGAAGACACAGTCTGTGACTGTGCACATTATGTGAGCTCCGTGTGGATGCCACATGTCCCAACCAAGACGATACCACACAAAGCTGCACAGAAATTTCGTTTCAGGACTTCACGTACTCTATCCCTTCACACCATTCCACCTGGGAGGATGGAGCTTGTAAGTAGCTCTAGTAGTGTTCACACGGCAAGAGGGAATTTTACACCTCTTCTGGCAGGAAGGATGGACTGTGGGGTAGCTCCACAGTATGCTTTTCAGTCATTAAGCTGCTGTATATGGTCCACAAAAATCAGCAGCAATCATAACACGTTCTTTATTCACAGCAGAGATGAATCAGACCAGAAATCACCCTTCTTGCTTGCAGACCTCAGCACTGCAAGAGTAATCCGTACGTCAGCTCTGCTGGACAGACCAGAGCAGGAAGCAAAACTAGATTAATGTTTTTATTGAAATCAAGGTGACCTGAAATGGAGTTGTACATTCTTATTCTGCCCATAGAATATAATCTAGCAAATTGTAGAACCTGATTTACTTTTAAAAGCAGCTGAAAAATTTTTGCTAATCCTCCTTTGTTATGGGTAACAAACAAGATTAGTTTAAGGAAAGTATTTTTCCTACTTAATTTGTTTGCTCTCTCTGTTGAATTTTTTATAAAATTGCTCTCACTACGTCTCTTGATGAATTTGTCTAATCACAGTTATTAATGAAGCAGCAATATTTATGCTACATCATTTACAATCCTTGTATGAGTAAAATTAAGCATATGCCAGGCAGAGGTCATAATTTCTCCCTTGAAGTGGAAAATTTTCTAAATAAGTAGAAAAGAAGGGAAAAGAAATCCTTTAAAGAAACTATAGCTCTACAACATCCCAGCTAAGGGGCTTCGAATCATAAGCCTATCCTTGATTCAAATTGGAAAGGTTTCTTTCAGAGCGGAATAGCAGCCACACAACTTTTCCCATGACCATACAGGTATTTTATGTATTAGAAGCAATTTAGAGGAAAATGTGGTAAACAGTTGGGGCCAAAGATCTACAGATTAGTTTTCCTATAATTTGTTTTTCATCCTATACCCTACCCTTCATAAGATTTAGGACCCCATTTTGTTGAGAGACAGCTTTTAAAGCTCTGCTAACTTTAACTACTCTGACAGCTGTATTATTAAACTCTTAGTTCAGCATGATGGAAGCTGATGCATAAAACCTGATGTAGGTAGACTTTAACTGGCAGTACTTAATAAATTACCCTGTTTGCATTAATAATTCATTTCAGAAAGAGAATGCAGCTTTTTTAAAACACCACCACTGACAAAAAACCCCACACTGTACTCATCCAGCGACATTTTGTAGTGTTTCAGTGCATCAGGACATGCTACTTTCTTGTTAGGCTTGAAAGCTGGGAGAGACCCACCTGCTGTGGTAGGACAGCAGAGTCTGCAACAATGGTTGTGAAGGTGGCATATAGGAAAATTAATGACTTGGGGGTTTTGAGAGCTTAGCATGTAAAGTCGTCTCACTGATCTATGCCTCACTCACTCAACAGCAAAATGAGATTGGTTAACCCTCCTTTCTTTTATATTCGTTTGTCTTGTCTATCCTATCCTTGCCAAAAGATACCTTTGAATAGATCCTTTGATTGCTACCAAACAATCACCCTCTGCGCTGGTCTTCTCAGGGTTGAGCTCATAAATTATCCTGTGTGCAAACTCTTTGTGGCTACATGGAGTCTGGCAGGCTGGAGGTACAGAGATTCAGATCTTCATCCTGATCAGTCGTGCTAGATTGAAAGCATTTTATACAGCACAGCATCTTCCAATAAATCGTCTAATGTGCATCTCTTACTTTGCAGTAGATCTACTTCTGTACCTGCTAGCATAAAGTAGTACAGAAAAATATAGGGTCAATTAGCTGTAAGAGGCCATTTTCCTCTGAATATAAAAGAGAGCAGAAAACAAAAGATATATGGACAATTGGTGGTGTGTGATTTCAGAAAACGTTATGCAGGAGTCAATAATAGATTAATTTATTGCCTATGGTTCTTTATATGTCTTCTAAGACCACATAGACTGTAGCTTTAGTCATGCTTTAGTATAATATACTAATGACAATTATCATCAGCATTTTTTTTTAATTATTTGGGCCCTTTTATTGTTTCTTATATACAGTCAGTCTTGTACTTATGAAAATAACTCTGCTGTCTTCAAGAATGTGATTTGTATGAAAAATACCAGTTAAAATGGTTGTGGTATTCATAGGATATCAAAAAAAGGGTCTTGATCTCCTCTAATTTGTGATAGTATGACTCCAGCAGAGTCAGTGGGTTTCTCACCAGTGCAGCAGAAACACTCTGGAACATCAGGCTTCTGTCTTTTCTGCTCTGGGGAAATTGTACCTACATTTAAGTTAAACACTGTTTTATAGGGTTTAGATCCTTCAAACACTAGCATTTCACAGAATAGGTTAAAGAAAGCCTCAAATTATCTGAGCTCACTGATAACAGCATTTAAATAAAAGTAGCAAATTTGAAGAATAAGAAATTTAGTGAGCATGAAGAATGACTTTTGTGCGCGTACAGGCTGTAAGAAAAGTAGATGTTGACTCAGGAGTGGGAGGAAAGCACAATGGTGAAGGAAAGCATGGTGCATGGCTGTCTGTCAGAGACAAGATACTGGACAGATCTGTTTGTTGCTCTTTCAGCTCTCTGACTTCAAATACCATTCCTAGCAGGTGAGTGCTGGAGATTTGGGGTCTCTTTTAAAATCTTCCTTCTGATACAGATTTGCCTGTAAGTCTTGATGGGAGCACTGAGTGCAGACACCTGTTCTTGCAAACACAGGAACCCATATAACAATTCAGTTAATTCAGTTAATTCAGTACCCATTCTGTATAATATTTTCTAAAATCTTCTAATAAGCACAAAACCCAAAGATTAAAAACTGCAGCTCAGAGGTATCACAGGAAATAGGGGGAAAGAGGGAGGAGGAAAAAAATCAAAGGCACTACTGAAAAGTATTTAGTACTAACTTATCACAGAATCACAGAATGTTAAGAGGTGGAAGGGACCTCGAAAGATCATCTTAGTCCAACCCCCTGCCAGAGCAGGATCACCCAGAGCAGGTCACACAGGAACACATCCAGGTGAGTTTTGAAAGTCTCCAGAGCAGGAGACTCCACACCCTCTCTGGGCAGCCTGGGCCAGGGCTCCGGCACCCGCACAGGGAGAAAGTTTTTCCTAATGTTTTTGTGGAACCTCCCGTATTCCAGCTTGTACCCATTGCCCCTTGTCCTGTCATCAGACATCACTGAGAAGATCCTGGCTCCATCCTCCTGACACTCTGCCTTGACATATTTATAAACATTTATGAGATCACCCTCAGCCTCCTCTTCTCCAAGCTAAAGAGACCCAGCTCCTTCAGCCCTTCCTCAGAAGGGAGATGTTCCACTCCCTTCATCGTCCCTGTGGCTGCGTTGGAACCTCTCGTGGCTGCGTTGGACTCTCTCCAGCAGTTCCCTGTCTCTCTTGAGCTGAGGGGCCCAGAACCGGGCACAAGATTCCAGATGTGGCCTCACCAGGGCAGAGCAGAGGGGCAGGAGGACCTCTCTCGACCTCCTAGCCACCCCCCTTCTAATACACCCCAACCCACATTTCATAATATGCTCCAGAGCATCTGAGTTGGCCTTTGGGCCTGAAAACAGTGACTGAGGCCCTTCCAGCTTTCTGCATCCTTTGAAAAAGAAATTTGAAATTCTTTGCTATATTTGATAGTACTTGTATTGAGTTAGCCTCTCCTCTACTAAAGTCAACAGTGATTAATGATTTCTGACAAGTTCTTATTTCATTTATTCAAGATTTGGGAATTTTGAAAAGGATTTGGGGAGGGATTTGCATTTTTGCTGTTGTTATTCTTTTATATTTTTACTTCATCCATAGTTGTTTAGGTTTTCAACTGCAGAAATTTGTGAGGTGAGAGCCTTCTGGATAAATTATTCATCAGGAAAAATATTGCCTTTTGCTGTCAGGTTTCCTTTTAGTAGTTGATGCTAGATTTTACATTTTTTTGCATCTTCTAAGCTCTCATTACTATGATGGCATTTTTTGGCTTGCTAATAAAGCTAGACAATGCAGATTGTGACTTTGTTATATAATCTTCCCTTTGCTAAATACCCTCCTCTGACCCTTAAAAGTGAAAAGGCAAAATTTAGTAGGCTACTTATTTCTAGCATGAGAAAACAGGATCTTTGGGGGCAGAGCAAGGCAAGGAGTGACTATTTTCATTCCTTTCCAAGACTTTCCCTATAAAGGTGAAGGTCTTTGAAAGAGATCTGTTGGCAATTCTTTCATCTATTTATTCCAGCTCTTTGATACTCTTCTAACTGTAGATTTTGCGGAATTTTTAAAATTATTTTCATGGCATGATTGTAATCTCAGTATGCAAGAGAAGAGGAGAAATTAACTTCTTGATTTTACTTTTGTTCAAAGCAAAAGTTGATCATGGTTGCATTAAGTAACTTTCTAGAAAAAAATTACCGATGTTTTTACCAGTACCATTCCTGACACTAATCCTATCTCTTAGTCTGCAATTTGAGAGATGGTGGGACTTCAAAAAGTGTAAAGATTAGTTTGTTTAAAATATGGAATATGTCGATTTCCTAAAGGATTCAGATACTTTTGTGGCTGGTGATTATGTAAAGCCACAAACACAATCTCACCCACAAATACAGAAGCTTTATACTGAGTTCTATACTGTACTCTTCCATATTCTAGTTATTTGGCCAGAGAGGATAGCATCAGGTAGACATGGAGTAGAGAAGCCCTAATAAGATGTGAGTACTTCTTGGAGACTAATAGCCAGCTAATGGAACTTTATTAGGGAAATGAAATAAGAGTATGACTAAGGATTCTTGTCAGGGTTTTGAAATCCTGCCATAAATTAGCACTTATCTGGCCTGTCTCTACAGAGACACTGAAATGAGTAACAATATACAAGATCTTTTTTCTTCAGACTTGCTCCAAGGAGCAAATATTGACAATGTGGAAAAATTTGGACTGCCCTTAATTATTTTTTTTTTCACTCCTGAAGTGACTTCAGTTTTCTAGTCAATACTCTTAATTTGGTAGCTTTGGCAAGTGCTAAATTTGCCATTAAAGCTAAATAGAAAATCAAAGGCTAACAGTCAGCAACAATATGATCTACTGTGACTAATGATGTGTTTTCAGTTAATCTGTAAATGCTGAAGGTCTCAGGGTGCTTTACTGATATGAGTAGGAATTGTTTGTGCTGGTGGCATTGGGGAAAGCATTTCTGTTTCTTGTTTGTCAGGCAAAAGTCCTTTGATGGGATGGCACATTAGCAAAATTCTATGCCCTCATGAAATGTCAATGTTATCTGAGAAAGTGTAAGGGGTTTTTTGTGGTTAACTGCATGAGGTGCACTAAGTTGAACCTTGTTGTCAAGCCTGTTTCTGATGTGGTGAAATGACATATGTGCTCTACTTTTATGACAAATGGCAAAATAATAGCCCTTGTTAACTGGTATTGAGGTGTACATGCTGCTGGCTTGAAGGAATTGCTGCAGCAAACTGAGTTATGTGGAAGACAAAAAAATCCCTGCTTTTTCTGTGCTGGGAATCAATATAGAAGAAGCTGCTGTTTGCTGCAGATTTTGGGCACTGGTGCTTCAGCTTTGGCTTTTCTTCTTTAATAAAAGAATGCAGGAAACAAAACTGCCTTGAAGAATAAGAACAAAAATAAAAGAAATTCTGTTCCAAATATTATTCTTTATCTGTTACTGTATTAATATATTCAAATGCTGTCCTTATTCTCCCAAGTTTAAAAATCAATTATTCTCATTTCAAGCACCTTAGATGTTTTAAATAAATGCTCAGTATATGGATTCTTCTTTTTGTCTGCTTCTCTCTTTCTTTCCCATCCAGGTTTATGAATTATGAGTTTATAATTCATAAGCCTGATGTGGAGGACCAGCTGCATCACTGCAACTTCGAGAGACAAACAAAACAGAGATGTCTTTAGTCCTTGGAAGACCTTTAACCACTTTCCTGGGACATAAATCTTCTGTAACTTTTCATATAAGAAGAATATTAATCCCCACAGTTTGACTTATGGAAAGAAGGCCTGAAACACTCAGTGTGGGATGTTCTGCACAGGCACAATGTGTTTGTGCAAAATTGTTTCGCTAAAATCAGCACAATTAGAGTCAGGCCTGCAAAGTTCCAGCAATTTTCTTCTCTAACTACATTCTCATTTTGACATGAGAGCATTAGGTGTGTAATATGCAAATTCTGGGGGAACAGTTGTTTTGATGCAAGCTCTGTTAGGTGGAGAAAAAAACTGCTGCATTTAAGCTTGGCATATGAGGAAAAGGAATATTCTGTGGGAATCACGAGTAGTGATGTATTTTTTTTAATTTTTTCACAGTGCTGGAGCAGCATTTCTCTAGAGCAGGCTTTATCCTTCAAGAATTCACAGCCTTGGGAAAACAGTTCCTGTAAGTAAATCTAAGTGTTTCTTTGACTGGGAGGAGGGCAACATGTTAGGTGAGACTACAGAGGTTTCCACTAAAACCCTAGGATGAGGTACAAGGAGAGATTGTGGCTTTTAATTATAATGACTTCAGCATTCAAACTGTCCCGTGGTTTTTTTATAGGATTGGAAGAAAGTTGGGATGTCGTCAAAAGTCACAGACACTGTGAATGTAACTTTTTTTTTAAAAGTGAGTAAAAAAAAAAATTCTTTCCCCTTTACATTTAGGGAGAATTACTAGGCAAGAATCCAAATAAAGAGCAAATCTATGGTTATTTCTTCGGTGACAAGTGTTGTCCCTCAGAGTTCTGTACTGGGACCAATGCTGTTTAATATCTTCATCATTGACATGGACATTGGGATCGAGTACACCCTCAGCAAGTTTGCAGATGCTACGAAGCTGAGTGAGGCAGTTGACATAGCCGAGGTACGGGAAGCCATCCAGAGGGACCGGGACAGGTTTGAGAGGTGGGTCTGGGTGAACTTCGTGAGGTTCAACAAGGCCAAGTGCAAGGTCCTGCACCTAGGTCAGGGCAACCCCCAGTATCAATATAGGCTGTGAGCTGAAGGAATTGAGAGCTGCCCTGCAAGTGGGGCTACTGGTGGGTGAAAAGCTGGACACAAGCCAGCAATGTCCACTTGCAGCCCAGAAGGCCAAATGTACCCTGGGCTGCATCAAAAGAAGTTGGCCAGCAGGTCAAGGGAGGTGATTCTGCCCCTTTACTCTGTTCTTGTGAACCCTCGCCCAGAGTGCTGTGTTCAGCTCTGGGGTGGTCAGCACAAGACACGGACCTGTTGGAGTGACTCCGAAGGACGGCCACAAAAATGATCAAAAGGGTGCAACCCTTGCCTTATGAGGACAGACTGAGAGAGTCAGGGTTGTTCAGCCTGGAGAAGAGAAGGCTCTGGAGAGACCGTATTGCAGTCTTTCAGTACTTAAAGAGGCCTATAAGAAAGATGGGGACAATCTTTTTAGCAGGGCCTGTTGCAATAGGACAAGAGGTAATGGTTTGAAATTAAAAGAGGGTAGATTTAGACTAGATATAAGGAAGCAATTTTTTACTAGATATAAGGAAGGAATTTTTTACAACAAGGGTGGTGGAACACTGGAACAGGTTGCCCGGAGAGGTGGTAGAAGCCCCATCCTTGGAAACTGTCTAGTTCAGATTGAATGGGACTCTAAGGAATCTGATCTACTTAAAGATGTCCCTGCTCACTATAGGTGGGTTGGACTAGATGACCTTTGGAGATCCCTTAGATCCTAAAGCATTCTATGATTCTACAATTTTTTTGTTTTCTAAGGTTATTCTTTCATTTTTGCATAGAACTAATAAAAAGATCATCCACTGTGTCTCACTGAAGAGGTCATTTAGCAGTGTCCTTACCAAAGTTCTGCAGAATCATTTTCTGTTGGCAGAATACTTAAAGTTTCCTGGTGGCCTTTTTAAAACTCATTTTCTTTCCCTGCTCTTACATGAGGTTACCGCTTACCGTCAGAGTTTCTTTCCGTGTCAGTGGTTGCCTCATATGCTATGTACTAGCTGCTTTAGCAGCTCTTTGACCTGAACTAACCCTTTTCCAACTGTTCTTCACTTGCATCTCGGCTACTCTGGCTTCTCATCCAAACGATGATTATTCTTCTTTATGTTCCATGTAGTGAAATACGATGCAGCACCAGTGTGCTATATTTTAAATGATTTACAGAGAAGCCTGTAAATGAAACAGAATTGTATGAGAGCTGACCTCTGAACTTAGCATTTTTTCTAACCATAGACTGACAGACCTTTATGTCTTGTTCAAAATGTCAACCAGTGAAGGCCTCTTGCTGCTTATTTCAACGTACATGCTGTTTCTCACATATTTGCATTTTGAATCTAAAGCTCAAACAAACAGAACAGGGGAAAAAACAGTATTGTCAAGTATCTTTACAAGCATAAGACAACATGCCAAAAAGCTAAAGAGGGACTTCAGCTGGCTGAGGAGCAGAGGCAGCACAGCTGGATTTATTGTCTAAGTTAACTACTGTTTGTTAGGCACAGTGAGGACTTTTTTCTTAAAGGTGATATTAAGTATTTTGCCTTTTCAACACAGAGGGAAGATTTCCCCTCCCCCCCCATAAAAAAAGAGACTGCAGAGTATTATTGCATGTTATTTAGGGCTGAAACATTTGCATTAACTCAATGAATGTTTTGTCATGGGCTTTGTGGGAGCTAAATAAATTGCTGATTCTCCAGCTTAATGACTATGTGACTGCAGCCCATTTCCACATCCATCCCACTCCGTTCCATACCCAAAAGGCTGGTTGCAAGTCAGAAAATGAATCTCGTTTTGTTTATCCTTCTCTTGTCCCATTGTGGTTTGTGCTATAAAAACAGGTGCTGTAATAACAGTATAAAGGATGGGCTCATTAGGAAGGTTGGGCTGTGCTTTTCCTGGTTGTTAAGATGATAGTCTGGGGCATTAAAGAGTAGAGCTCCTTTTTCTGCCATAATAATAGTCATCTCTGCAGAGCCACATCCACAAAAAGATTTTGCCCTCAGGGGATCCGAAGCCCTCAACTAGATACATAGGCTCCATACGCCGGTATACTTAGGTACATCCGACCTGAACTCCTAAAAGCCCTCAACTAGATACATAGGCTCCATACGCTGGTATACTTAGGTACATCTGACCTGAACTCCTAATACTTAACAAAGTGGCTGCCAATGCTTGATGGCACCCGTCCCAAGGAGAATGTGTGCTTCTAGCAAACTTCCTGGCTCCATGGAGGAGTCCGTCTACTGCTGGAAGTCACAGACGTGTTAGAGTAGGTGCAAGTGCCCTTTTATTCCCCCAAAATATCCCACCATATTGGATGATAGAAGTTACCCACTACATTGAGTTCACATATCATCTGACTCTGATGAATTTGTTAACAAGAATGCCTGAAGGTGTAACGGCCATCTTGGGTTCTCTTTGTTCTACCTGTGAACACTGAAGCTTGTTGGAAGTCTGGTATTTTAGTGGTTAGAGCACTTACTCAGACTGCAGGGGAGACTTTCATTTCATCCCCTCCTACAGTCGATGCCTGATGTAAAACATTTCACTGCTTCAAATGGATTCCCAGGTGAGCATGCTAGTTATAAAGCAGCAACCTCATGCTTCTTCCTTACCAAATGGATATTTAATTAGACTGAGGGGATTCATTTAAACAGAAAGGAATCAGGTAACATACTCTACAGTGCAGTACAGCTGAGTAGTTAAAGCATTCCACAGGGAAATGCAAGTACAAGTCTCTTCAAAGGGCAAGAGAAGTGCATGTACATGACCAATCCCTTGATACTAATACTGCAAAACACCGTGTTCCTGGACAGGAATGTAGAAATGCATGGTACCTTGATTTTGTTTTCGTTTAGCTGTTGAGGTTTTTTTAATATGGGATTCAACTGTCCTGGCAATCTCTGAGGATTCCTGTCTGATTGAAATGTGCAAACCATAAAGGCAGAAAAATATTTCCTTTACCCAGGCTTTAAGACATCTGTCAAGAATGAGTGGATCTCTATCCATGTGTGTTATCCTTACTCCGATAAACGAACTGAAGTATATGGTTGTCTAGGCTGCTGAGCAGTAATCCAGTAGGGTTTTGCAGATGTTATTCACAGGACCAAGTGGAGTCCACACACTGTGCACATATAGTTTAACACAGATGAAAGACTGGAGTCAGACTTAGCCTAGGATGTGCATGTTTCACTAGTCATACTGAGAGCTATAATGTCCTTGTCCACCCTGTTCCTCCAGATCTCTACCCAGGGAAAATCTGATGATGGCTACATTTCTTTCTTCAGGACGCCCAGGTAAATTGGATGGTAAAACACATGAAAATAGGAGAGGAGAAAAAAGCAAGTGTTTATTATGTACAGAAAAAAACCCAACATGTTAAACAATGCACCTTAAAAAAAAAATTAATGCTTTAGAAAATAATTTGATCCATAGAAAACTCACGTGTCATTCTCTTTTACCTTTAGACTCTGCAACTTGGAAACTAGTCAGAAGCAAGAGTTTCATTTGGGCCTGTATTTTAATCTCTATATATAGTGCAACAAACATACAAAACCTCTGCTCTGTGTGAGTGAAAGGGAAGTGAGGAGCTCCAGCCTATGTGTTCCAGTTTTACACTACATGCCTTTCCAGGTGGATAGTGGTATCTGCTAGCAATTGGGAACTTAAGTTTCCAATAAGGTTAGCAGCTGCCTTTTCTCTGTGAGCATCTGCCCAGACCCTTATAATCAGGAGATTTTGAAAGATATTGGTTTTCATAGGTCTGATTAAGATCTAAGCAGCTCTGAAATAATGCTGATATCAAGTATGTGAATATCCAAATGTGCTGAAATAATTTTTCTCCATTGTCCTTCTTTTTATTAAGAAAATCCTTTTTTTCTCCCCCTCTTTTTTTTTTTTTCCGTGGAACTAACAAGTACCAACTGCTCTGTGTTACTGGAAACAGAGTGGAGCAGAGTACTCTGCTTTCTACTATTTTGTTCATGTAGCTAAAATTTGCTGTTAGATTTTTACTCATGCAGATGCAAGTGCTAAGGTAAATGTTTCTTGTAATGACTGTAGACTTGTCCCTCAAAAGTAGATAGCCACTAAAATTCCTCTGCAAAAAGAAGTTCTTTTTCCTTAAAGAGGGAAGTACTTGATTTAAACCTTTCCTCTGCTACAAACTTTGAAATCAGTTGCAGAGGAGATAAGAGCTTTACCTGTTAATATGCTAGCTCTTTTAAAACAGACTAGATAAAACTATGTGTTGCTTTCCAAAAATCAAACACGTTTTTTTACTGTTCTGGAGTATTAAAAAGTGCTAGTCCAATATAAGGTGCACAATACTCAAGGTTTTGAGATCACCACCGTGGTATGGATGGAATGCCACTTAATTTAGTAATTCCAAGCACTCGTTTTCAAAATTAGACAACTGTCTAATGTAAGCTAAATATTTATATTCTATAGTCCCAATATCAAGAGGGTTACCAAATTTAGAAACAGATAAGTTACGGAGGATAACTACCTCCTTTTAACTTCCTGAATTCTGGACACTGCACAAGGTTAAAGTGATTCAGATCTGGAGACAAACCTCTCTTTGTATATTCATGTTTTCCTTCAGATTGCATTACATTCACATCTCCTCTGCAAGATTTCTCTTAATTTATAACTTAATCATAATGTAACATTGCACTTAAGAAATAATACTAGTGTCCCTTGGGTATGGCTAGCTGGAGCCATCTCCTGTTCAGACAGTAAACACACTGTCTTAATGATCATCCATTTTAACTTAAAATTGCATTTTATTTATTGCCTTGGAGTTGTTACCTGCTAACTTTACAGGTGGGGATTCAAACCATGGTGCATATTTTTGTATATCTGAAACCTATAGTACTAGTGACCATATATCCTGATTAACAAACCCCATACCAGCTTTGGTCTCTATAGATTAATATCACAAACAAATAGAATTTTAAAACACAGGTAAATTCCTGTATTCTTCAGATCATTAAAAAAAATCTAATTTAGGTAAACATTATTTTTTTCAAGTTATCAGATTTTTTCATTAGCATTGTTTTGATTGGAGTATTTAGTTTGTGCAGTAGAATTTGCAACTGTCATGTGCAATTCTCTTGTGCAAGGAGAAAAAGAAAACATTATTTTTTTCAAGTTATCAGATTTTTTTATTAGCATTATTTTGATTGGAGTATTTAATTTGTGCAGTAGAATTTGCAACTGTCTTATGCATTTCTCTTGTGCAAGGAGAAAAAGATATGGTCTGATGCAGATATTTAAGGTGAACACTGAATTCTTTGTATTTGGGTATCACATAGAAAGTATATTTTATTGAATTTACAGACAAGGGCTATTACTAAACTGGTGAATAAGACCCATTTTATGTATTTGGGTATCACATAGAAAGTATATTTTAATGAATTTACAGACAAAGGCTGTTACTAAATTGGTGAATAAGACCTATTTTACACTTACTCTCAGAGCAAAGAAATACTTCATGAATCTGAGCTAAGTAAATATTTATTCAAAGAAAATGAGAGACACAATATGTATAGATGTTGCCATGGAATCCTGATTTAACTTCAGGTTCATTATTTTGTCACTGAGAATACGGAAATTCCCTCAGTCCATAATCCCTGTCTTAAGGGCTGTTTCTTAACCAGCTAACCTTACCCTGGAGCACAAAGGGGGGTTTATGCTTGTAAGTGTCCAAATTTCTGAGATAAATAGGAAGTCCAAGCAAGCCAAAAGTACAGCAAATGCAACAAGCCACATATTTTCACAAAGATGAGGGTAAAATGACTGGAAAGAAAATAGGATGAACTCATATAGAAAGGAACCCCAGAAGAGGTAACATATTTCCTACATATGAACTTGTCTGGGGTTCAGACACAAAG